>NC_056461.1:6022926-6080426 GCF_018296145.1 Oncorhynchus tshawytscha | reverse complement strand
TCAGAAAGTGATTGGCTGAAACAGGTCAGCGTGGCTTATTAGTATACTATGCAGTGTTATGTAAGAAACAGACTATGTAACATGGGAGTAGCCTTGAGCTTGGAAAAGTGAGACTATGTCCCCCTCTGCAGAGAGAACAGAGCAACACATGCACTCAATGAGAGCCAATGAAAAGCCTGTTGCTACCCTGGAGGCAAGAATCAAAAAGGGGGGAACTCAAACTAAAATAATCATTTGGCGCTTTGTGCAAAATATTTGGTTCAACTGAAGGTTTATAACAAACAAGTAACAATGTACATTTTCACGGCTCACAATTAGCTTCCGCTGAAATGATCTGCCACATAATGGACAGAAACAGTAAGAACATTTTGGTTTTTGGGGACAACATCAATTCATTCAAAATCATAAAACATTCCCATTATAACAAAATAACCAACCTTTGCTTAGCCAGTATGGCAAACGTACCAGGGTCATTTAAAAATACAAAATGGGCAAAGAGGGAGGTGCCTGCAGTCCACTTTAAAAACAGCTCGCAGGAGTGACACATATCAAGATCTAGTGGGAGCCACGGTATTAAAATATGGGGCTGTGGCATCAGAAGCAATAAGCCCCCATTGGAACACTGTATTATCCACAAGCTCTCTCAACACCAGGCTTTCACGACACCCATGCATTTGATTGACATTTTGGCTACTCTGCCTAAATCTCTCCCTCGGTCCTTCCCGCTCTCCACATCTAGTCTTCTCCTTCACTCCTTTCGCTACCTCTCTCTCACAGCACCCACCTCCTCCCTCTCCTTACACCTCCCTTCCTCTCCGTCTCTCTAACCTGTGGCTAATCCTGCTGGCAGACATGCTACGCCTCCAGGAAGAAGATTTGCCAATTCAGACTCCAGTCTCTGGAGGCGATCAAGTAATGAAAAGCACATGTGAGCCCTCTCACGCACACAGGGCCCATAAAAACAGCCGTTTTACTGGAATGGAGCAGGGCCAAGCGCAGTATGGTGAAGCATTAAAAAAAGAGAAATTCAATTACAATGTGGATAGATTTTATTGTTGCCCTCAAATTAAGTTCTGTACTTTTTTTGTTTTGGTTCCCGTTGAACAGCGCGTGATTTTAGAGAGGCTTTGTTTGCTGTCGAATGTGATCAGCTCTAATTGACGGCTCGATATCCCTCCTTGCTTGACGGGCTGAAGTCTCAGCGAGTGGAAATGCCAAATAAACGCACCCCATCGGCCTGACTTCTTACACGTTTCTAAGTCGTTTCTACCTTCACTGCCTGTCATTCTACTTGTCTGCAGGAGGAAGTGCACAAAACAACATACTAAATGTATCTAAACTAAATAATCAGAACAAACCTAAAAAAAAACAGGGGAATCAAATGTGTAAAGTAGTCAACCACAGCGCTAACAGCACAGAAGACCCAACAGTGTGTGTGTGTGTGTGTGTGTGCACGCGAGAGAAACAGCCGCCATTCGGTACCCATTCACCGGTATCCATTTATTGTTCTGTCTGCATTGTGCCCAAGTTACTGCAATCAGCACTTACTACAATTCCATTGATTCATCACTGCGCCACAAATCAGTCTACCGTGCAGTCTGTGTGCCTCCCCCCTCCACCAAATGAGTGCCATTACCACCCAGACTACACCGCAGCTGCCATCAGCTCTATTGAGTTCCCACCACATTAGAACACAGTGTCCCATTGGGTCTTTGACTTTAGCGGGGGTATGGCTATCTATCATAGGCTCGAGAAAGAGGAACAGAAAGGCATATTTGAACATGGAGGCCCCCCCCCCCTTCAGAAAGTGGCTCAGTATAGCAGATGTTCACCCGAGCACTAAAGAGGCCCCTGAAAAGGAGAATGCTCTATTATCTCAATCTCCAGCTATGCAGGCAGAGTGTACTCTCCCAGTCGTCACTGTCTCATTCTCCCCCTCTCATTCCTGACTCTCTCTCCCTGGTGGAGCTGCAATGGGACCAACTTTTCTACTATTTACCTTTTTACTGTTAGCAGCTGGATACAAGCTCCCTCTCCTTCTCTCACTCTACTTTAACACGGTGCAGGAGTAGTCTCAGTGTAAAAGCTCCCTCTCCTTCTCTCACTCTACTTTAACACGGTGCAGGCGTAGTCTCAGTGTAAAAGCTCCCTCTCCTTCTCTCACTCTACTTTAACACGGTGCAGGCGTAGTCTCAGTGTAAAAGCTCCCTCTCCTTCTCTCACTCTACTTTAACACGGTGCAGGCGTAGTCTCAGTGTAAAAGCTCCCTCTCCTTCTCTCACTCTACTTTAACACGGTGCAGGCTAGTCTCAGTGTAAAAGCTCCCTCTCCTTCTCTCACTCTACTTTAACACGGTGCAGGAGTAGTGTCAGTGTAAAAGCTCCCTCTCCTTCTCTCACTCTACTTTAACACGGTGCAGGCGTAGTCTCAGTGTAAAAGCCCCCTCTCCTTCTCTCACTCTACTTTAACACGGTGCAGGCGTAGTCTCAGTGTAAAAGCTCCCTCTCCTTCTCTCACTCTACTTTAACACGGTGCAGGCGTAGTCTCAGTGTAAAAGCTCCCTCTCCTTCTCTCACTCTACTTTAACACGGTGCAGGAGTAGTCTCAGTGTAAAAGCCCCCTCTCCTTCTCTCACTCTACTTTAACACGGTGCAGGCGTAGTCTCAGTGTAAAAGCCCCCTCTCCTTCTCTCACTCTACTTTAACACGGTGCAGGCGTAGTCTCAGTGTAAAAGCTCCCTCTCCTTCTCTCACTCTACTTTAACACGGTGCAGGCGTAGTCTCAGTGTAAAAGCTCCCTCTCCTTCTCTCACTCTCTTCATTTTTGTCTGCGTCAAACTCGTCCGCCTTTTCCTCTTGCACTGCATTCACATGCATAAAAGTTTGACCAGCTACGCAGTTCCAAAACAGCACTCATCTTGGGTGCATACATTAAGCATTTTTGTCCAATTCTAGCTAATGATGTATAGTACCAGTCAAAAGTTTGGACACCTACTCAGTCAAGGGTATTTCTTTAAACTATTTTCTACATTGTAGAATAATAGTGAGGACATCAAAACTATGAAATAACACATATGGAATCATGTATCATGAACCAAAAAAAGAATTTAAACAACTCAAAATATATTTTATATTCTTCAAAGTAGCCACCCTTTGCCTTGATGATAGTTTGCACACTCTTGGCATTCTCTCAACCAGCTTCATGAGGTAGTCACCTGGAATGCATTTCAATTAACAGGTGTGCCTTGTTAAAAGTTCATTTGTGGAATGTCTTCCTTAATGCGTTTCAATCAGCCAATCAGTAGTGTTGTGATAAGGTAGGGGTGGTATACAGAAGATATCCCTATTTGGTAAAAGAAAGTCCATATTATGGCAAGAACAGCTTAAATAAGCAAAGAGAAATGACTGTCCACCATTACTTTAAGACATGAAGGTCAGTCAAGCCAGAACATTTCAAGAACTTTGAAAGTTTCTTCAAGTGTAGCTGCAAAAACCATCAAGCACTATGATGAACTGGCTCTCATGAGGGTTGCCACAGGAAAGGAAGACCCAGAGTTACCTCTGCTGCAGAGGATAAGTTCATTAGAGAGTTACCAGCCTCAGAAATTGCAGCTCAAATAAATGCTTCAGAGTTCAAGTAACAGACACCTCAACATCAACTGTTCAGAGGAGACTGCGTGAATCAGGCCTTCATTTTATATAACCTTTCTTAAAAAAAATCTAGGCAAGTATTATTATTTTACAATAACAGCCTATCCTAGCCAAACCCTAACTATGCTGGTCTAATTGTGTGCCGCCCGATGGGACTCCCAACCGATTATGATAAAGCACCAATAAGGAGGAGATTTGCTTGGAGCAAGAAACATGAGCATTGGACATTAGACCAGTGGAAATCTGTCCTTTTAAAAAATATATTTTTTAGATTTTTGGTTCCCAACCGCCATGTCTTTGTGAGACGCAGAGTCGGTGAATGGATGATCTCTGAATGTGTGGTTCCCACCATGAAGCATGGAGGTGGTGGTGTGATGGTGCTTTGCTGGTGACACTGTGTGATTTATTTAGAATTCAAGGCACACTTAACCAGCATAGCTACCACAACATTCTGCAGAGATTCGCCATCCTATCTGGTTTGCGCTTAGTGAGACTATCATTTGTTTTTCATCAGGACAATGACTCGACACCTCCAGGCTGTGTAAGGGCTATTTGACCAAGAAGGAGAGTGCTGGTGGGCTGCATGAGATGACCTGGCCTCCACAATCACCCAACCTCAACCCAATTGAGATCGTTTGAGATGAGTTGGACCGCAGAGTGAAGGAAAAGCAGCCAACAAGTGCTCAGTATATGTGGGAACTCCTACAAGACTGTTGGAAAAGCATTCCTCATGAAGCTGGTTGAGAGAATGCCAAGAGTGTGCAAAGGGTGGCTACTTTGAAGAATCTGAAATATATTTTGATTTGTTTAGCACTTTTTGTTTTGGTGACTACATGATTCCACATGTGTTATTTCATAGTTGATGTCTTCCATATTATTCTACACTGTAGAAAATAGTAAAAATATAAACTCCTTGAATGAGTAGGTGTGTCCAAACTTTTGACTGGCACTGTATAAAAACTCTGGACTGCTGACGCTACATATTGGCCATTGAGAAGCTCTGAAGTCACCGGTCAGCCATATTGCCACTTCCTAATAAGTCCTCTTAATGGAATTCTACAGGATTTAAATGTTAAATGTTTCAGAATTACATGTATTGAAGCATTGTTTGTTGTAGTGCGGACAGTAACATTGGTAAAACAATTAATACAAATCAAAAACACAAGGAAAATGGCATGAGGGTGTCTAATATAATACATTTTTCAAACAGAAAACGTAGACAATGAATGCGTTTCAATAGCTTCCAAAATCGTACATTTTTTACACAATTGATGAGTACCAAGATGGCTATGCGGTGGCTTCAATACCACCACCCCCCACCGTCCCTCACCCAGGGTTTATACACTTCATCGGTCTAGAACACTCTACAGAGACAGCGGATCGGAGCAAGGCTGGCTTGCGTGCCGTTTTTAACCAGATAGCTAGCAAGCTGCTAGCGGAGTAACCTACAGCCTACTGGCAGGCACAAAACGAAGTAACGCAAATCCAACCTAAAAACGTCCATTACATGCACATGAAGCCAGAAGTAGGCTTTAGAAAAAGGGGGGGGGGCACGAGTCTGTGCCTAGAAGCGCACTGATAGAACAAAGGCTAAGAGAAAAGATGAGGCGACTTTACGTCTGATAAACATTCAAGTCAACATAAAAGGTGTTAGAAATAAAATGCTACCGTTCCAACACGAGACCAGAGCAACATTTCAGTTGCCTCCATTCCCTTCACGTTACATGAGAGGGAGAAAGTCTCCAAAGACAAATATGTAGGCCTATGTTGGTAAGCGTCGGAGAAATGTAACGGAGTCAAAGATTTCCTTGAGCAAGACGGAGCACGTAGCCTACGTGCCTTGTTGAGGCTGATAAAAGCCAGAGTGAATCATAAGCATTGAACTAAACCCTTGGGGCCTCTTTTACACTAGACTAGTGTAACGACACATACTATCTCCATGATACATATTTTTGCAGTGTACAGAGACAGAGCGAGACCACATACCCCCCTCGAGTGGTACAATGTGAAGACAATGGCTCTCCAAAGCCACACGTTCCTGTAAGAATGACCTTAATACCAGTGACAGCCTTTTTGTTCTGTTAGCCAATGAAAAGGCTTTTCAAAACGTACACACGCTTGTGAATCATTGCATTAATCAAGTGTGCAACACTATGTTCAACATGGCTTAAATGATAAGCTCTTGTATAGTTTGAAAACAAACAAAACCTTATTTTGTTTGTCTGTATAGGTGGGGCGGCAGGTAGCCTAGATTTTCGGTTGCTAGATCGAATCCCCGAGCTCACAAGGTAAAAATCTGTCATCCTGCCCCCGAACAAGACGGTTAAACTTTTAGGCCGTCATTCTAAATAAGAATTTGTTCTTAACTGACTTGCCTAGTTAAATAAAAAGGTTAAAAAAATTAAAAAAATAAAAAAGTTGCATACCGTTTTGTCACGAAAGCTACAACTTCAGAGGCTTAATTTTTTTTTTTTTTTTTTAAAAACGGCCTCAACACCAGGATCAACCACTATTTCAATGTGTTACTAGGGTGGAGCCTGCCAGCCAAAAAGAGTGAATGGAAGTTGTGAACTGAAAGTGACGCTTTCTTCATCTCAGTGGTTTTTAGGCTCAGAGTTCCTCTTTGCTGGCTGGCTACATGCCTCAGTTGAGAGGCCCAGGAAAGGAGCAGCAGCACACTGGTGTTTTAAAAAGCCTTGGAGCTAGAATGAGCCGGAATGCTTCCCCAAGCCCAGTCCAGAGCCCCCCCCTGCTCTCTCCACATCTGCTGCTCTGAAGTAAACCCCTGTGGCTCAGTGAGAGCACAGGCCTCTTTCCAAGCCTCCACTCTCCTCCCTCTTGCCCCCTTGCTCCCCCATCCGGGGCCGACTCCAGGAACATTATCAAAACATTAAAAAGAGGAGTAGGGTGAGAGAGAAGAAAGCTGAAGCACTGGAGGAAAGGGAGAGAGAGCGGATCTGCCAGATCCCCCAGTGTCAGGCAATAAATCACAAACACTCTGAAGCAACAAGACTCTCTCACTCCCGCCCAGAGTCCTCCTCAGAACCTCTCCCCCTTAGCCAACCCAGGCACCCAAGCCCCTCTCCTCTGCCCCCCAGCCCACCTTCAGCTCTGATCAACCAGCTCACCAACAGCTTTCCCCAGCATTCAGCCCCTTCCCTCCAGCCCCTCATCTTGCTCCCAGCATCAAGCGCTCTCTGCCTCTCCCCCCCTTTCCATAACTGGGTCAGAGACGTTCTTCTCCTAGTGCTACATTCACACTGCCACTCAAACGTTCAACACATGCCCCCTTCATATGGCTCCTCGCTCACCCTGCTATCCCCAGCTAAAGAACTTCACAATCACACCATGAAGAACAAGGAACGGAACCGTGGCAACCGGAGCCTGTTTTATAGGTGAGCAGAGGACTACCAAAGACAAAGAGCCCGCATATAGGATACGGTGTCCTTAAGTGGCCATATAGAATTGTGTCGGTTTTGACCGAAATAGCCTGGGTTGTTTGTTTTATAATAGCTCACTTGTTATTTTTTACGACGGTAGATAAATGATGTATCATTGTAAAAAAAAACAAGACAACGGTGTGATATGTAATCTCGTTGACACAAGGCTTTTCCACAACACAAAAATGACTCAAGTTATCTTTTGTGAATGGAATATCAAAACTCCCCCCTAGAGAGATTTTTCTTAAACAGGCAACAACAAAAAATCTCCCTAAGAATATGCCCAATGCAAACAGACAAGCTTACAGATCAGATCTGGGCCATATAATGCCCACGTAGATTAGTCAGCAGAATATAAACTATATACAGTGCCTTCGGAAGTATTCAGACCACTTGACATTCCACATTTTGTTACGTTACAGCCTCATTCTAAAATGGATTAAATATCCCCCCTCAATCTAAACACAACGCACCATTGATGACAAAAGAAAAACAGGTTTTCAGAATTAAAAATAACTACAGAAATATAACATTTACATACAGTATCAGTCAAATGTGTGGACAAACCTACTCATTCAAGGATTTATTTATTTGTACTATTTTCTACATTGTAGAATAGTAGTGAAGACATCAACACTATGAAACAACACGTGGACTCAAGCTGTAACCAAAACCGCATTATACAAATCAAAATATATTTTACAAACTCTTGGCACTCTCTCAACCAACTTCATGAGGTAGTCACCTGGAATGCATTTCAATTAACAGGTGTGCCTTGTTAAAAAAGTTGTGGAATTTATTTCATAATGCGTTTGAGACAATCAGTTGTGTTGTGACAAGGTAGGGGTGTTATACAGAAGGTAGCCCTATTTGGTAAAACACCAAGTCCATATTATGGAAACAACAGCTCAAATAAGCAAAGAGAAATGACTGTCCATCATTACTTTAAGACATGAAGGTCAGACCATATGGAACATTTCAAGAACTTTGAAAGTTTCTTCAAGTGCAGTCACAAAAACCATCAAGCGCTATGATGAAACTGGCTCTCATGAGGACCACCACAGGAAAGGAAGACCCAGAGTTACCTCTGCTGCAGAGGACAAGTTCATTAGAGTTACCAGCCTCAGAAATGGCAGCCCAAATAAATGCTTCACAGAGTAAGTACCAGACACAGCTTAACATCAACTGTTCAGAGGAGACTACGTGAATCAGGTCTTCATAGACAAATTACAGCAAAGAAACAACTACTAAATGACACCAAAAAGAAGAGACTTGCTTGCGCCAAAGAACACGGGTAATGGACATTAGACCAGTGGAAATCTGTCCTTTGGTCTGGAGTCCAAATGGTTTTTGGATCCAGCCGCCAGATGATATCTGCACCGAGAAGCATGGATAAGGAGGAGGGATGGTGTTGGGGTGCTTTGCTGGCGGCTGTCGATGATTGATTTAGAATTTAAGGCACACTTAAGCAGCATGGCGACACGTCATCCTATCTGGTTTGCGCTAGGTGGGACTATAATTTGTTTTTCAACAGGACAATGACTCGACACCTCCAGGCTGTGAAAGGGCTATTTGACCAAGAAGGAGAGTGATGGAGTGCTGCATCAGATGACCTGGCCTCCACAACGACCTTTCCTCTGGCTGCGCCAATCAAGGACATTCAGAGACTTGTCCCAAAGCCACTCCTGCATCGCCTTGGCTGTGTGCTCAGGGTCGTTGTCCTGTTGGAAGGTGAACCTTCACCCCAGCCTGAGGTCCTGAGTGCTCTGGAGCAGGTTTTCATCGAGGATCTCTGTACTTTGATCCGTTCATCTTTGCCTCAATCCTGATTCATCTCCCAGTAACTGAAGCAGAAAAACATCCCCACATCATGATGCTGCCACCAACACGCTTCACTGTAGCGATGGTGCCAGGTTTCCTCCAGATGTGACACTTGGCATTCAGGCCAAAGAGTTCAATATTGGTTTCATCAGACCAGAGAATCTAGTTTCTCATTGCCAAAAGGCATCTAAAGACACTCAGACAAACTCCAAGCGGGATGTCATGTGCCTTTTATTATTGAGGAGTGGCTTCAGTCTGGCCAATCTACCATAAAGACCTGATTGGTGGAGTGCTGCTGAGATGGTTGTCCTACTGGAAGGTTCTCCCATCTCCACAGAGGAACTCTCGAGCTTTGTTAGTGTGACCTTTGGGCTCTTGGTCACTTCCTGACCAAGGACCTTCTCCCCTTCTTGCACAGTTTGGCCGGGCAGCCAGCTCTAGGAAGAGTCTTGGTGTTTCCAAACGTCTTCCATTTAAGCATGATGGAGACCATCATGATGGGACCTTCAATGCTGCAGAAATTTGTTGGTATCCTACCCCAAATCTGTGCCTATAAAATTGTGGACAGCCCTTCAAATTAGTTGATTTGGTTATTTCAGCCACACCCATTGCTGAAAGGTCAATAAAAATCCAGCACACAGCCATTCAAATCTCCAAAGACAAACATTGGCAGTAGAATGGCCTCACTGAAAAGCTCATTGACTTTCAACGTGGCACCATCATAGGATGACAACTTTCCAACAAGCCAGTTTGTCAAATGTTTGCCCTTCCAGAACTGCCCCCGTCAACTATAAGTGTTGTTATTGTGAAGTGGAAATGTCTAGGAGCCACAACGGCTCACCGCGAATTGATAGGCCACAGAAGCTCACAGAACAGGACTACCGAATGCTGTAGCGTGTAAAAAAAAACATCTGTACTCATTTGCAACACTCACTATTGAGTTCCAAACTGCCTCTGGAAGCAACGTCGGCACAATAACTGTTTGTCGGGAGATTCATGAAAAGGGTTTCCATGGGCAAGCAGCCACACACAAGCCTAAGATCACCATGCACAATGCCAAGCTTCGGCTTGGAGCAGTAGAAACGTGTTCTCAGGAGTGATGAATCACACTTCACCATCTGGCTGTCCAACCGTCAAATCTGGGTTTGGCGGATGCCAGGACAACGCTACTTGCCCCAATGCATAGTGCCACTATAAAGTTTGGTGGAGAAGGAATAATGGTCTGGCTGTTTTTCCAGGTTCAGACTCAGCCCCTTAGTTCCAGTGAAGGGAAACTTAAAGCTACAGCATACAGTGACTTTCTAGACGATTTTGTGCTTCCAACTGTGGCAACAGTTTAGGGAAAGCCCTTCCTGTTTCAGCATGACAATGCCCCCGTGCACAAAGCGAGGTCCATACAGAAATGGTTTGTCAAGATCGGTATGGAAGAACTTGACTGACCTGCACAGAGCCCTGACCTCAACCCCATCTTTGGGATGAATTGGAACGCAGACTGCGGGCCAGGCCTAAACTCCCAACATCAGTGACCAACCTCAACCATTCTCATGGCTGAATGTCAGTCCCTGCAGCAATGTTTCAACTAGAGGTCGACCGATTAATTAGGGCCGATTAATTAGGGCCGATTTCAAGTTCAGAACAAACGGAAATCGGTATTTTTGGGCACTGATTTTGCAGATGAAAAAATGTATACCTTTATTTAACTAGGCAAATCAGTTAAGAACACATTCTTATTTTCAATGACGGCCTAGGAACAGTGGGTTAACTGCCTTGTTCAGGGGCTAAACGACAGATTTTCACCTTGTCAGCCCGGGGGATCCAATCTTGCAACCTTACATTTAACGAGTCCAACTCTCTAACCACCTGCCTCTCATTGCACTCCACAAGGAGCCTGCCTGTTACGCGAATGCAGTAGAAGCCAAGGTAAGTTGCTAGCTAGCATTAAACTTATCTTATAAAAAAACAATCAATCATAATCACTAGTTATCTACACATGGTTGATGATATTACTCGTTTATCTAGTGTGTCCTGCATTGCATATAATCGATGCGACGCTGGGGGATGATTTAACAAAAGCACATTTGCGGAAAAAAACAATTGTTGGATGACTGTACCTAACCATAAACACCAACGCCTTTCTTAAAATCAATACACAGAAGTATATATTTTTAAACCTGCATATTTAGCTCAAAGAAATCCAGGTTAGCAGGCAATATTAACCAGGTGAAATTGTGTAATTTCTCTTGCGTTCATTGCACGCAGAGTCAGGGTATATGCAACAGTTTGGGCAGCCTGGCTCATTGCGAACTAATTTGCCAGAATTTTACGTAATTATGACATAACATTGAAGGTTGTGCAATGTAACAAGAATATTTAGACTTAGGGATGCCACCCGTTAGATAAAATACCGAACGGTTCCGTATTTCACTGAAATAATAAACGTTTTGTTTTCGAAATGATATGGTCGAATCCGGAAACTATTAATGACCAAAGGCTCGTATTTCTGTGTGTTATGTTATAATTAAGTCTATGATTTGATAGAGCAGTCTGACTGAGCGATGGTAGACAGCAGCAGGCTCGTAAGCATTCATTCAAACAGCACTTTTGTGCATTTTGCCAGCAGCTCTTCGTAAGCACAGCGCTGTTTATGACTTCAAGCCTATCAGCCTAATGGCTGGTGTAACCGATGTGAAATGGCTAGCTAGTTAGCTGGGTGTGCGCTAATAGCGTTTCAAACAACACTCGCTCTGAGACTTGGAGTAGTTATTCCACTTGCTCTGCAAGGGCCGCGGCTTTCGTGGAGCGATGGGTAACGCTGCTTCGAGTGTGGCTGTTGTCGATGTGTTCCTGGTTCGAGCCCAGGTAGGGGCAAGGAGAGGGACGGAAGCTATACTGTTACACTGGCAATACTATAGAGCCTATAAGAACATCCAATCCAATTGGTATCGGCTTTTTTTGGGTCCTCCAATAATCGGTATCGGCGCTGAAAATCATAATCGGTCGACCTCTAGTTTCAACATCTAGATGAAAGCATTCCCAGGAGAGAGGAAGCTGTTATAGCAGCAAAGGGAGGACCAATTCCATACTAATGCCCATGGTTATGGAATGAGATGTTCAAAGAGGTGTCCACACACCTTTGGTTATGTAGAATGACGGGTGCAAAAACATTACTTTGTGCCCGAAGGGAAATTGAATTTGATCCCTTTTCGATGCAGGCCAAGAGGAGTAACAAAGAGAAGTGCTCCAGAGGTCCAATTGGTGGGCTGGTACCAGGTGCTGCGCAGCAACACAATGCGCTGGGAGATGGACCAGAGCCAAGCACCATTGTCCTCCGGCCCTGGTTAGCATTCAGTGGGGCTACTGTGAGCACTCCCACTTGTTATCAAGGCTGACATTGTAGCCCCACCATATAAATCGTCTTTCTCTGGTAGCGTTTGATGCTGGGCCAAAGTAACCACATGGACCAAACTGCAAGGGCAAGTGCAAATGAGGTAACTGAAACAAAAAAATAAAAGCAAACAATGTCAACTGACTTACTTGACCCTAGGCCTGTTTCTTTCGAAATAAAGAAAGAGTCGAGACAATGGCTCCCTTGCAAACATTGGCACATGGTCCGCTTACTACAACGATTGGAATAGCCTAGGAATCAACATTCCCAAACAGATTTCCGTTGGAAACACAAACCACCTGATTGAAAAAATATAACCAAACTCAATCATTTATCCTTTCCAGTGATGAAAACATGGATGTCTCAATGTATGGTGGGTTATGCAAAATGGGTCAATTTTTTTTCACCTTTATCTCATGAATGTTTTGGCATTCTGGTCCAAATAATAACTTTGACCACTTCTTCCATGGGCAAACATGTAAGGAAAGTTGTTTAAATCAAACAGAATGCTATAAAAATGTGATAGAATTCAAAATGGATTTACCCGTAGGCTACTTATCCATGTTCTTCAACATGAACTGACAAGCTGCTACTACTAGAAATCGTTTGCTTAAATCTTTTAACCTGAGTACTACAACAAAAACAGTAGCTAAATGGAATGGAAGTCCTGTTCTGATTAAAATCATTGAGGGAAATTAGAGTTCAATCAAGAGGCATTCAGCCATGGTTTGGTTAACTAGATAGCTAACGTTAGCATAACTACCTAGCTACTGTACTTCTATGCTAATTAAGTTTGATGTTACTTCAGAATAACCTGGGAATATGTTTATGGTTGAATTTTCTTGAAGTTTTCCTTCAAAATTGCTGCTCAAACATGCATGCGTAACGAGAGAGAGACAGCACTACTCTGCTGCTTGCTGAGAAAGCACAGTGTCAGCAGAGCGTGTTGTGCTTAAAAGGGTCTGTGCAGAAAAGTGAGCGCTTAAAAGGGTTCGTGTGGCGAAGAAATGGAGATGCCATTAATAAATAATAAATGGTGTAAAAAAATGTCACACTCTGATGTCCAAACTTGTGAAACATGTGAACTTGTGAAACATAGACGTCTATGACGTTCTGCATTTCTGGATAGTACAGATCACGGACAACTGATGTTAATATAATTCTGTTTCCTGGTGATAATCCACTTCACTGATGTTAATATGATGTTAATATAATTCTGTTTCCTGGTGATAATCCACTTCACTGATGTTAATATGATGTTAATATAATTCTGTTTCCTGGTGATAATCCACTTCACTGATGTTAATATAATTCTGTTTCCTGGTGATAATCCACTTCACTGATGTTAATATAATTCTGTTTCCTGGTGATAATCCACTTCCTGTAGTTAATATGATGTTAATATAATTCTGTTTCCTGGTGATAATCCACTTCACTGATGTTAATATAATTCTGTTTCCTGGTGATAATCCACTTCCTGTAGTTAATATGATGTTAATATACTTCTGTTTCCTGGTGATAATCCACTTCCTGTAGTTAATATGATGTTAATATAATTCTGTTTCCTGGTGATAATCCACTTCACTGATGTTAATATAATTCTGTTTCCTGGTGATAATCCACTTCACTTACTGTAGTTAACTCAAGATGTCTTATCATAGCTAACACCCCATTCTTTCTGCAGACATCAGACTTTTATATTTAAGATCTAAATATTTAGTCTAGGCCGTTGGCGTGGTTCTACTCAGCTAACATGGAATTATTTTAAGATGGTCATACCATGGATCACTTAGCTATTTGATTTTGACATATAAGACCCCTTTAGGTATAAAATATATATATATACATACAGTCCATTCATAAAGTATTCGGACAACTTGACTTTTACCATATTTTGTTACATTACAGCCTTATTCTAAAAATGAATAAATAGTTTCCCCCCCTCATCAATCTACACAATATCCCATAATGACAAAGTGAGATCAATTTTTTACAAATGTTTGCAAATGTACAAAGAAATATAAAACAGAAATACCCCATTTACGTAGGTATTCAGACCCTTTGCTATAAGACTCAAAATTGAGTGCAGATGCATCCTGTTTCCATTGACCATTCTTGAGATGTTGCTACAACTTGATTGGAGTCCACCTGTGGTAAATTCAATTGATTTGGACATGTTTTAGAAAGGCCCACACCTGTCTACATAAGGTCCCACAGTTGACAGTGCATGTCAGAGCAAAAACCAGGCAACGATGTCGAAGGAATTATCCGTAGAGCTCCGAGACAGGATTGTGTCGAGGCAAAGATCTGGGGAAAGGTACCAAAAACATTTCTGCATCATTGAAGGTCAGAGAACACATTGGCCACCATAATTCTCAAATGGAATAAGTTAGGAACCACCAAGACTCTTCCTAGAGCTGGCCGCCCGGCCAAACTGAGCAATCGGGGGAGAAGAGCTTTGGGGTCACTCTGACAGAGCTCTAGGGTTCCACTGTGGGGATGGTTGTCCTTCTTGCAAGTTCTCCCATCTCTTCAACACTCCACCAATCAGGCCTTTATGGTAGTGGCCAGATGGAAGACACTCCTCAGTAAAAAAGCACATGACAGCTCATTTGGGAGTTTAGCCAAAAGGCACCTAAAGGACTCTCAGACCATGAGAAACAAGATTATCTGGTCTGATGAAACCAAGATTGAACTATTTGGACCAAATGCCAATTGTCACATCTGGAGGAAACCTGGCACCATTCCTACGGTGAAGCATGGTGGTGGCAGCATCATGCTGTGGGGATTTTTTTTCAGTGCAGGGACTGTGAGACTAGTCAGGATCGAGGGAAAGATGAATGGAGCAAAGTACAGAGAGATCCTTGATGAAAAACTACTACAGAGCGCTCAGGATCTCAGGCTGGGGCGAAGGTTCGCCTTCCAACGACACTAAGCAAACAGTCAAGACAATGCAGTAGTGGCTTTCAGATAAGTCTCGGAATGTCTGAGAGTGGCCCAGCCAGAGCCCAATCAAAAATCTCTGGAGAGACCTGAAAATAGCTGTGCAGCGACGCTCTCTATCCAACCTGACAGAGCTTGAGAGGATCTGCAGAGAAGAATGGGAGAAACTCCCCCAAATACAGGTGTGCCAAGCTTGTAGCGTCATACCCAAGAAGACAAGGCTGTAATCACTGACAAAGGTGCTTCAACAAAGTACTGAGTAAAAGGTCTGAATACTTATGTAAAAGGTTGTTGTATCGGCACGTGACAAATACAATGTTATTTAAAAATATACATTTTTATAACTTTGCCAAAATTTCTAAAAAACAGTTTTTTCTTTGTCATTATGGGGTATTGTGTATAAGCGGGGGGTTTGAACAATTTAATCAGTTTTAGAATAAGGCTATAACATAACAAAATGTGGAAAAGGTCAAGGGGTCTGAATACTTTCCTAATGCACTGTATACCACTGAGGGATGATTGAACACTCAATTTAGGGGTAGGGTATTCACAAAGCAGCCTACCATCTGGATTTGCTTTGTGGGTGAAAAAGTATCTTAGATTAAATCTAACAAAAGGGTTTGTAAGGGGTGATGTATCAAACTCATTGGTCATGTTACCAAGAGATTAGTCTGTATGAAAGATGAACCATTCCTTCACCGCAGGGTTTACATGTCAGCTTGGCTGCAAACCAATGGTGGATTAGTCTTTGGAATGTCATTGTGTTTCAGCAACTGGCTGTTAATGCAGGAGAAAAGTTTGGCTTAACTGCGTGGGGCCTACTCAATCAAAACCTGTGGGTGTGGGGGGCATGTACATTTTTTAAAATATATTTTAAAAAATACCCATGCGGTTTGAAATTGTTTAATAGCTTTGTTTTTTTTACACTGAACATCGTTTTGTTTAGTACTGTACAAACAAACAACTGCATCCCAATACCTGGTACCAGAAACATGGTATTGGGGTTTGGTTGAAGAAGGCAGACTGTTAATAACTCACCTTGTTCATCACCAGAGTCAGCCTTGGAAGAGCCCGGGGCCATGGGTAAGGGTCTGGGGGGTCTCGGCTTGGGAGTGGGAGGAGAGATCCTCTTCTTCCCAATGAACTCCACATATGTCCCAGGGAAGTCCCCCTTTTCCTGAGTGGTTTCATTAAAGCCAGGCAGCCAGCCAATGTCCTCGGGCCTTTCCTCCAGGCCGTCGCTGTACCCGAGAGCCCCCAGGGCCCCTTTGGTCACTGTTAAGATGTCCCCCACATGGAGGTTAATGTCCTCCTCTCTCTCCTTCTTGTAGTCGTAAAGTGCCCTGTACTGATATCCTTCCGCAGCCATCTTGATTACTTTTTTTTCCACAGGGCTGTTATTTCTTTAGAAAATAAACACTGTGTGAATAACTTGTTCGGGCAGGTCCCACCAATTGGTTACTCTTCTTGTTTTTCTGAGAATGTATTAACTGAGCAAACACACTTCGGGCCAAAAAAGAAACACAACACGTATTGAACGTTCTAGTCCTCAATAGTTCTCTGGGTGATTATGTTTTTTTAAAACTGGTCTTTAGGTCATTCTCAAAAGCACCCCTGTGGTGCCTCTGGCAGTGTGTTTCCATCAGTATATGGCCTGCAGCAGTAGCCTTGAGAATGTACCTCTGACCTGCAATACAGAGCAGAAGAAGCCATTTGCAACATGTTGCGTAAGACAATACTTTATTATCAAGTACAGATTAGTGGTGGTGGCTACATTTACAAGAAAGGAACCAGCAACAATTACCCAACACTGTCATATGGTGGTTTCCTCACTAGTGTCAACATGATTAGTTCTGCTGAATAAACCCAATATTCAAACAAACAGTGGTTGAATGAGCACCAAAATATAAGTTATAAACTAACTAATTAAAAGGTTTACGTTTACATAATGTCTGAGATGGAACGGAAACAACAACAAAACACATTTTGGTCATGCTTTTCATCCACGATGAATGCCAATAAAACACCATATCGTTCGCACCAGTTACAATGTGAGGCTACAACAAGCAATACCAGTGCAGCTTTGGTAAACTATCTGGCTGATTCACGTTATATACTGGAACTACCTACCGACACGTAGTGCTAGTTTTACCACAGACAATGGGCTTTAGGCTCAAATGACGCCTGGCCTGTTGACAGCTCATTAACATGAATAACGTGACATTGCATTATTACTAACGTTTAGCTAGCTGTGTTGCATGGCTGACGACGACCAATCGAAATGTCTAACGTTAACTGAACTTGCTAGCTATCTAACGTGAACTACTTTCTTTAACAATATAGCGTTATACGCTAAGCCAATGTTAAATGCACATAATTCGTTGCAAGTAAAGCGCTACGATAATGCTGACGGTAGCACAGTATTTAGCCTGTATGCATTGCTAACGTGCTAGCCTACATCATGGCTAGCTAGCTAAACATACAGGTTGAGAGGACGACTCACATGCATGAAGCCCAGGTTGAGAGGACGACTCACATGCATGAAGCCCAGGTTGGGGCGAATCGGATGAATCCTCCTTCCTTCCCGTGTGCCCACACAGTTATACTCCTATCCCCAAAATATACCTCGTTACGTTAGCCAGACAAAGCCAAAAAGCCTCTGGAAGTACCGATAAAGTTGTCGATCAATCGACAAAAATTAATCCATGACTTAAAAGGTGGGTTGTAATCTTCTTTGCTAAAGCTCCGATTTGTACTCTATCGATATACGAGAGCAAGTTCACGTACACATTTCAGCGAGGTTCCGTGCTTTTCCGAGAGGCAGGTCAGTGGTGTGACCATAGTGGTGAGGAGGAGGAGGACTCTTCTTCTTCGGTGGGGTTTAACGGCGGTTGGCATCCAATATCCATTACCGCCCCAACTGGACTATAGTATAAATTCATTATACTTTGTGATACAAAATGGGAAAGGGGAATAGGAAAAAACACCCTGCCAAGCTACATTCATTAAAACCAGTGGTGTGTATTCGTGGATGCCAAGGGAAGCCAGACTTCCCCAAAAAATGGACAAAAAATAAATACAAAATACATATAAAATAATATCTTAAGAATAATATATTTCGTCTCTGTGTTTTCCTTCAATTAATGCATAGGGGATTTGATGATGTTGAAATGGTGCTGGAATAGTGGAACTAGCTCCTGTTTTTTTTTGCGATTTGGGGCAACTCTCCGGTTCTAAATCTAAATGTTCTAAATCAATAGTTGTTTAGTAGTCCGAAAATGTTGAAAACATGAACTTGATTGACCATGCTTTAGGTCATTTAACTGTTTGCTACGTACAATATGCTTTGTGGACTCCACTGGACAGATGTTGCTCTCTGGTTTTGTGATGAAACAAAGGTGTGTTTGAATTTATTCTGCCACTGTGTCTTCTTATTATGTCGGCCTTTAGGCCTATATATCACGGTGGCAAGGCATATGAACTAACAGGTTATAGAGCAAACGCAATTATCATAATACATATTGTAGGTTCTCTAATATGGCTTTATTTTTCTGGCTTGGCTTCGTCAGTGATTTAACCCACGCACCACTACTGCCAAAATATCCCACTACCCCATTCCATTACTTTGACCCTATCTGCTCCTGCACTCCTGCACCGTCCTGGGAGAATGGGATACCACACTCAACACACCCTGTAACTCTTTCAAAGCCAAATCTCATACCCCCAAGTACTTCTCTGCAGCATCCACCACAACATATATTTTCTGTGATTCATGTTCAATTTCTGCGGTACAGTTGATAACCATTGCTATGAACATTAAGAAGCCAACCTTACTGAAACATACTGTCTCACGTTTTGGCTTTTCCCTTACTGCTGGCACAGATCTACTTCCCACAGGTATCCTCTTAGGACACCTCACCCTTGACCAATCCTCCTCTACTTTCTTCACTGCCTCAGCATATGACGCCTTTTGCACTACTCTGACTCTGGCATCCTCAACCTGCCTCACTCACACCAGACACTTACAATCCCCAACAACATGGGTACCCCTACATTTGACACACACAACTTTTTCCACCGAAACTACACAATCCTCTGTCCCAAGCCCTTCTGCACACTTCCCACATCTTGGAAACTCCCTCCTACACATTGATGCCACATGACCATACACGTGGCAACTGAAACACCTCAGTGGATTCGGCACAAAAGCTCAAAAAGGATAACTGATATATCCTAACATGACTTTGTCGGGAAGAGACTCTGATTTGTTTTACTATTGACAGTTACAGCTGATTTCGGTGTTATATATTGATTTGCTCTCTTTAAATATAAGTAATCTGATTTATTCGTTTCAGTTTCTGAATTGTTTTATCACACTTTTCGCTTCCAGCTCCTGATATCAGGGCATTAAAAACGACAATCTGTCACCTGAGTTAGCCTAGTGTGCATAAGGCCCAAGCTCGATACTTTTGAGGAGATGGGAAACTACATTGGAATTGTATTAATGGCCATTGTGTACGAAGCCCACGCTGTGCATTCTGTGACAAGGAGAGCTCTTCTTCAAGTAGAGAATGGGAGTGAATTTTGTGAACAAGAAGAACGACATTACAAATCTTGAAAAAAAACTATTTCCAACTCGGAAAATCGTTTTGAATGGTCATCCACCTCAGAATTTCAAGTCGGGAACTTGGGCCTCTTTCTAGACCTCTGTCTTTCCAACATGAAGATCACTGACGTCAAGATTTGACCTAGTTTTATCCTGAGTTCCCAGTTGTCTTGAACGTACCATAATACCCTGACTTTGAGAAAGGAATATGTGACGATTAGCTTAACAACCACGTGACATATCATGACAACGTGAATGCGATTGGGCGACAGTCTGCTGGGTGGGGCGTTAAAATTTCCTTCATTCATTACCCAGTAGGATTCCTATCTCCTCCTTTCTCTAGTGTCTCTGGCTGAACTATGCTAGTTTTCATCCTCATTGCCAAACTTCATAAATATTGCAACCTTAACTTGAAAACTCCTTTGCTAGTTATATAATCATGTGACTAAGACATTTTCTGGAAAGAAACTTGAAAATTATTTATTGTTTTGTTAAATAGTCATGACTGGTTCGAGATACCTGTCATAAAACGACGGTGGCAAAGGATATCGTTGCTACTTAACGCAGATCCAATTTCAGTTTTGCGATCCACCGGTGTCATTGGCGTAGGGTTAGCTGGACGTTTCTGTCTGGTCTTGGAACTGTGACAACGGGCAACATCCCCCATTTGGCTCGATGGGATATGTAGTGATTTTGCCAGCATAGCCAGATATGTACACAGTCCTTGTTTTATTTAACCAGGTAGACAAGTTGAGAACAAGTTCTCATTTACAATTGCGACCTGGCCAAGATAAAGCAAAGCAGTTCGACACATACAACAACACAGAGATGCACATGGAGTAAAACAAACATACTGTCAATAATACAGTAGAAAAATAACTCTATATATAATATGAGCAAATGAGGTGAGAAAAGGGAGGTAAAGGCAAAAAAAGGCATGGTGGCAAAGTAAATACAATATCGCAAGTAAAACACTGGAATGGTAGATTTGCAGTGGAAGAATGTGTAAAGTAGAGATAGAAATAATGGGGGTGCAAAGGAGCAAAATAAATAAATACAGTAGGGGGAGAGGTAGTTGTTTGGGCTAAATTAAAGATGGGCTATGTACAGGTGCAGTAATCTGTGAGCTGCTCTGACAGCTGGTGCTTAAAGCTAGTGAGTGAGATAAGTGTTTCCAGTTTCAGAGATTTTTGTAGTTTGTTCCAGTCATTGGCAGCAGAGAACTGGAAGGAAAGGCGGCCAAATGAAGGATTGGTTTTGGGGGTGACCAGATAGATATACCTGCTGGAGCGCGTGCTACAGGTGGGTGCTGCTATGGTGACCAGTGAGCTGAGATAAGTGGGGACTTTACCTAGCAGGGTCTTGTAGATGACCTGGAGCCAGTGGGTTTGGCGAGGGCCAGCCAACGAGAGCGTACAGGTCGCAGTGGTGGGTAGTATATGGGGCTTTGGTGACGAAACGGATGGCACTGTGATGGACTGCATCCAATTTATTGAGAAGGGTATTGTAGGCTATTTTGTAAATGACATCGCCAAAGTCAAGGCTCGGTAGGATGGTCAGTTTTACGAGGGTATATTTGGCAGTATGTGTAAAGGATGCTTTGTTGCGAAATAGGAAGCCAATTCTAGATTTAACTTTCGATTGGAGATGTTTGATGTGAGTCTAGAAGGAGAGTTTACAGTCTAAACAGACACCTAGGTATTTGTAGTTGTCCACATATTCTAAGTCAGAACCGTCCAGAGTAGTGATGTTGGACAGGCGGGCAGGTGCAGGCTGCGATCGGTTGAAGAGCATGCATTTAGTTTAACTTAAGAGCAATTGGAGGCCACGGAAGGAGAGTTGTATGGCATTGAAGCTAGTCTGGAGGGTTGATAACACAGTGTTCAAAGAAGGGTCAGAAGCATACAGAATGGTGTCGTCTGCGTAGAGGTGGATCAGAGACTCACCAGCAGCAAGAGCGACATCATTGATGTATGCAGAGAAGAGAGTCGGTCCAAGAATTGAACCCTGTGGCACCCCCATAGAGACTGCCAGAGGCCCGGACACACTGAACTCTATCAAAGAAGTAGTTGGTGAACCAGGCGAGGCAATCATTTGAGAAACCAAGGCTATCAAGTCTGCCGATGAGGATGTGGTGATTGACAGAGTCGAAAGAGCCAGGTCAATGAATACGGCTTTACACTATTGTTTCTTATTGATGCGGTTAAGATATCGTTTAGGACCTTGAGCGTGGCTGAGGTGCACCCATGACCAGAATTGAAAACAGATTGCATAGCGGAGAAGGTATGGTGGGATTCGAAATGGTCGGTAATCTGTTTGTTGACTTGGCTTTCAAAGACCTTAGAAAGGCAGGGTAGGATTGATATAGGTCTGTAGCAGTTTGGGTCAAGAGTGTCCCCCCCTTTGAAGAGGGCGATGACCGCAGCTGCTTTCCAATCTTTGGGAATCTCAGACGACACGAAAGAGAGTTTCAACAGGCTAGTAATAGGGGTTGCAACAATTTCAGCAGATAATTTTAGAAAGAAAGGGTCCAGATTGTCCAGCCCTTGCTGATTTGTAGGGGTCCAGATTTTCCAGCTGACTGGATTTGGGAGTAGGACAAATGGGGAAGGCTTGGGCGAATTGCTGTGGGGGGTGCAGTGCTGATGGGGGTAGGAGTAGCCAGGTGGAAAGCATCGCCAGCCGTAGAAAAATGCTTCTTGAAATTCTCAAATATAATGGATTTATCGGTGGTGACAGTGTTTCCTATCCTCAGTGCAGTGGGCAGCTGGGAGGAGGTGTTCTTATTCTCCATGGACTTTACAGTGTCCCAGGAAGCAAATTTCTGCTTGAAAAAGCTAGCCTTGGCTTTTCTAACTGCCTGTGTATATTGGTTTCTAGCTTCCCTGAAAAGTTGCATATCACGGGGGCTGTTCGATGCTAATGCAGAACGCCATAGGATGTTTTTGTGTTGGTTAAGGGCAGTCAGGTCTGGAGAGAACCAAGGGCTATATCTGTTCCGGGTTCTACATTTCTTGAATGGGGCATGCTTATTTAAGATGGTGAGGAAGGCTTTTTTTATAACTAGGCATCCTCTACTGACGGGATGAGATCAATATCCTTCCAGGATACCCCGGCCAGGTCGATTAGAAAGGCCTGCTCGCTGAAGTGTTTCAGGGAGCGTTTGACAGTGATGAGTGGAGGTTGTTTGACCGCTGACCCATTACGGATGCAGGCAATGAGGCAGTGATCGCTGAGATCTTTGTTGAAAACAGCAGAGGTGTATTTAGAGGGCAAGTTGGTTAGGATGATATCTATGAGGGTGGCCGTGTTTACGGCTTTGGGGTGGTACCTGGTAGATTCATTGATAATTTGTGTGAGATGGAGGGCATCAAGCTTAGATTGTAGGATGGCTGGGGTGTTAAGCATGTTTCCAGTTTTGGTCGTTTAGCAGCACGAGCTCTGAAGATAGATGGGGGACAATCAGTTCCCATATGGTGTCCAGAGCACAGCTGCGGGCAGAGTGTGGTCTATAGCAGGCGGCAATGGTGAGAGACTTGTTGTTAGAGAGGTGGATTTTTAAAAGTAGAAGTTCAAGTTGTTTGGGTACAGACCTGTTTTAAAGTTTATGACACAGTCTTGTACCCTTAACCTCTTTTAAAGTGACTGACTATCATATTTATTACTTATAATGACTAATCCAGGAATGTCAAATTAATTGACACGATAAAACTCCAGAAAATAGCAACCCTAGAGAGCGCAGTTACTACAATTGTCATGTGTGCGCCCTCTCCGGCCTCTATGTAATGGTTTTCCAGGTGTGAAGGAGAGTCGGACCAAAATGCAGCGTGTAGATTGCGATCCATGTTTAATGAACGAACGTAACACGAATCTAAATACAAACACTACAAAAAAAACAATAAACGTAACGAAAACCGAAACAGCCTATACTTGTGTAACCTAACACATAGACCGGAACAAGGACACTAAGGACAATCACCCACGACAAACTCAAAGAATATGGCTGCCTAAATATGGTTCCCAATCAGAGACAACGACAAACACCTGCCTCTGATTGAGAACCACTCCAGACAGCCATAGACTTTGCTAGATCACCCCACTAGCTACAATCCCAATATATACACACCACATACAAAAACCCATGCCACACCCTGGCCTGACCCAATACATAAAGATAAACACAAAATACTTCGACCAGGGTGTGACAGAACCCCCCCCCCCTAAGGTGCGGACTCCCGAACGCACCTCAAAACAATAGGGAGGGTCCGGGTGGGCGTCTGTCCATGGTGGCGGCTCCGGCGCGGGACGTGGACCCCACTCAGTCAATGTCTTAGTCCCCTCTCCTCGCGTCCCTGGATAGTCCACCCTCGCCGCCGACCATGGCCTAGTAGTCCTCACCCAGAACCCCACTGGACTGAGGAGCAGATCGGGACTGAAGGACAGCTCGGGACTGAGGCAGCTCGGGACTGAGGGGAAGCTCGGGAGTGAGAGAAAGCTCGGGAGTGAGAGAAAGCTCGGGAGTGAGAGAAAGCTCGGGAGTGAGAGAAAGCTCGGGAGTGAGAGGAAGCTCGGGAGTGAGAGGAAGCTCGGGAGTGAGAGGAAGCACTGGCGGATCCTGGCCCGACTGGCGGATCCTGGCCGACTGGCGGATCCTGGCCGACTGGCGGATCCTGGCCGACTGGCAGATCCTGGCCGACTGGCAGATCCTGGCCGACTGGCAGTTCTGGCAGATCCCGGCTGACTGGCGGATCTGGAAGAGTCTGGTTGACTAGCAGTTCTGGAAGAGTCTGGATGACTGGCAGATCTGGAAGAGTCTGGTTGACTGGCAGATCTGGAAGAGTCTGGTTGACTGGAAGAGTCTGGCTGACTGGTGGATCTGGAAGAGTCTGGCTGACTGGCGGATCTGGAAGAGTCTGGCTGACTGGCGGATCCTGGCAGATTGAAAGATCTGGCTGCTCCATGCTGACTGGCGGCTCTGGCTGCTCCACGCTGACTGGCGGCTCTGGCTGCTCCATGTAGGCTGACAGCTCTGGCTGCTTCTTACAGACTGGCAGCTCTGGCGGCTCCTTACAGACTGGCAGCTCCTTACAGACTGGCAGTTCCTTACAGACTGGCAGCTCCGTGCAGACTGACAGCTCCGTGCAGACTGGCAGCTCCTTGCAGACTGGCAGCTCTGGCTGCTTCATGCAGACTGACATCTCTGGATGCTTCATGCAGACTGACAACTCTGGCTGCTCCATGCAGACTGACAACTCTGGATGCTCCATGCAGACTGACATCTCTGGATGCTCCATGCAGACTGACAGCTCTGGCTGCTCCATGCAGACTGACAGCTCTGGCTGCTCCATGCAGACTGACATCTCTGGCTGCTCCATGCAGACAGAGCTCTGGCTGCTCCATGAGACTGGCAGCTCTGGCTGCTTCATGCAGACTGACAACTCTGGCTGCTCCATGCAGGCTGGCAGCTCTGGCTGCGCTGAACAGGCGGGAGACTCAAGCAGCGCTGTAGAGGAGGAAGGCTCTGGCTGCGCTGAACAGGCGGAAGACTCTGGCAGCGCAGGAGAGGAGAAAGGCAGCGCTGGAGCCGGCAATGGCCTGATGGTGCTGGCACTGGTGGTACTGAACCGAGGACACGCACAGGAAGCCTGGTGCGGGGAGCTACCACCGGAGGGCTGGTGTGTGGAGGTGGTACTGGATAGACCGGACCGTGCAGGCGCACTGGAGCTCTTGAGCACCGAGCCTGCCCAACCTTACCTGGCTCGATGCCCACTCTAGCCCGGCCGATACGCAGAGCTGGAATATACCGCAACGGGCTATGCACCTGCACTGGGGACACCGTGCGCACCACTGCGCCACTAAAAGTAGAAGTTCAGGTTGTTTGGGTACAGACCTGTTTTAATGTTTATGACACAGTCTTGTACCCTTAACCTCTTTTAAACTGACTGACTATCATATTTATTACTTATTTATTATAAACACAAAATACTTCGACCAGGGCGTGACACTCTAGGTCACCAGGGTGCTCTTTATGGCGCACACCTGTCTCCATCGTTACGCGCATTAGCTCATAATGACACTCACCTGGACTCCTTCACCTCCTTGATCACCTGCCCTGTATAAGTCACTCCCCTTTGGGGGGGGTTCCCAGTCGTCATTGTTTCTGTTCCTGTTCCATGTCAGTGCGCTGTTTGTTACGCGTTTCATTTATTAATTACATTTACTCACTCCCTGAACTTGATTCCCGACTATCAGAGTGCAGCTTTACAACATTGTGGTGGCAGCCCAGTGGTTAGAGCAGTGGGCCAGTAACCGAAAGGTTGCTGGATCGAATCCCTGAGCTGACAAGGTAAAAAACTGTCATTCTGCCCCTGAACAAGACTGTTCCCTGGTAGGCTGTCATTGTAAGTAAGATTTTTTCTTAACTGGCTTGCCTAGTTAAATATATATTTTTTAAATTAAATGCAATGAATGTCTAAATGATTTCTGGACAAAAATGGTCCATGGAGGTCCTCCTCATCCCCCAATAATGATTCTAATGCCGCATTCAAAACAACTGGGAACTCGGAGCTAGTAAATCTTAGACTTCAGTGCCTTTGTAGACACTTTTGTTTTTGGAACAGTCATTCAACTCGGAATTCCATGTTGAGAACTTGGGTATCTTTCTAGAGCTGCAACGTTCCGATCTGAAGATAACTGAATTCATGATTTGACCTTGTTTTTTCCCCAGTTGTCTTGAAAGCACCATCATTCCTAACTCTATTGGCGTGACACTGGCACGTCAATCAAAACCTGCATCATCAAACCAAAGACTTCCTGCTCCCCCTGGGTAACATACAAAGTGCTTGGACTGTGAGTGGTTATTGAGATTGTACCTTAGCAGGCAAGGATAACCGCCGTAAGAGATGTACATAACTTCATGTGAACAGAATAACGTTTCTTACTATCTAGTGTCATATTGTCTGTCCATGACACTATAGACCCAAATAATGAATGAGAATACCTGGTAATGTTTATTTTCAGATTATTTGGCTTTCTGCATTTTAATAAGTTTACAGTGATAATAATTTGTTTTCAAATAAGTTGCCTAGAGGCTACTTAATTGGTCCCAGCCCGCAGAAGAGAACTAGCTACATTATGGTATGAAAACCACTCCCATTGTAGCTGAAGCACAGGCGTGCCAAAGAGGTCCATGGAAACTTTGTTTCCAAACTCTGTGCAGTGCTGTGAAGCACATTAGGGATGATTAGCCTATTTACCATTACTGTACATATTTGTTTTTATGTATTTTTGTGAATCCTATTGAGATTAAATATATATATAATATATAGTGACATCTAGTTTTCAAGAGGATTTTTTTCTGAGGGGGGGGGGGGATCTCCTATACCTTTACACTGAAAAACATACATGTGTTAAGCTCAATTCAAAAGGTCACTTTATCCTCCTAGTACACATTTAATTGCTCAAAATTTCATTAAACCTAAGTGGTTTCATCCTAAATTATGGGCATACATTCATGTTTTATTTTCCCAAGAAATGGGAGAGGCTTCTGGAGAACTAGAGATAAATCATTAATTGAATTTATTGTAAAAAAAAAAAGCATCATACAACCATCTAGGTTTACAACATACCAACAGAGGGGACTTTCCAGAGCCCTTTTCTTGCTGCTTTCTCCAAACGATGAAGAGCTTTTGAGGGAATATTCTTGAAAATGTAGGATTTAATGCACTTTAATTGTGTCACACTTTATTCATCAGAATGATTCAATTTCATGGAAATCTAAAGGACCACAAATTCAATCAAAAGAGCTGGGCTGCTGCCTGCACGATTCATAACGGAGCCTTTCATAAACAGGAACGCACTTCATTATATTCATCCACATCTGTAGCATTTGAATAGGCTATATTGTGAATACATAGTCTCCCCTATTCATTGATGCACTTCATAACATTGATATAGCAGCCTAACAAAGGTTAATCACAGATTGTTCATCAGAAATGGAGAATTCCTGTGTCATAGCCTAATAAAATGCAACTTGCTACTGAAAAAGTGAGTTTCTCCTTCAGATACAGTGTTCATCAAATTAGCAAACAAGGAAAACTCCAAGGTGCTAGCTACCTAAATGTATTCAATGGTACATTAATTGAAAAGCAGCAGAGCCCCTACTTCAATTCCATTCTTCCCAATCAGTCAGTTTCCAATATGAAGTTCACAGGAATCTTTCAGAGTACACAATCCCAGGCGTATGACTGTGGGTGGCCTAATTATGGGGGGGCTGGGCCGGTAGAAATCCCATGGCAAGTATAGGCCTACTGTCCAGGAAGCACTAAAGGAGCTGTAAGCAGCTTTGTGCATGAATAGGCCCCTAAAGAAGAGGAGACAAGACTGGTCATAATATCAGCCAAGGAATGGTGGAGCCTATGTTGAAATTGCAATTAGGAATGCTTGGAAGGTTTAAGGACAACATTTCACTCTTCTCCCAAAGCACAGGGTTTGTGGAAATGAAAAGTTTTTTTAAAGGTTTATCGTATGAACCTTGTTCAAACCTTCTTGACTTACTGTGTGTGATTGTTGTGAATTGGTCTATTTTACTGGAATCATCTCTGGAGGTTCACTCGTATCTTATTTATCCATAACAATCATGGCTCTTGATCAATGCCTTTGCCATTTGCAATCCAAGTCATCTCAAATTTCCTCTTAGTTATTTCATGAGATTGATCAGGGTCCATTTTTTTATTTAATTTATTTATCCGTTATTTTACCAGGTAAGTTGACTGAGAACACGTTCTCATTTGCAGCAACGACCTGGGGAATAGTTACAAGGGGAGAGGAGGGGGATGAATGAGCCAATTGTAAACAGGGGATTATTAGGTGACCGTGATGGTTTGAGGGCCAGATTGGGAATTTAACACTCTTATGATAAGTGCCATGGGATCTTTGATGACCTCAGAGTCAGGACACCCATTTAACATCCCATCCGAAAGACAGCACCCTACACAGGGCAGTGTCCTCAATCACTGCCCTGGGGCATTGGGATATTTGTGTAGACCAGAGGAAAGAGTACCTCCTACAGGCCCTCCAACACCACTTCCAGCAGCATCTGGTCTCCCATCCAGGAACTGACCAGGACCAACCCTGCTTAGCTTCAGAAGCAAGCCAGCAGTGGTATGCAGGGACTTACAAATTCATAACATAAAGTACAAATTGGAATTTGTAACATATCATACAAATTGCAATTATATATATATTTACATATATGTATCATACATATCATATGTAACATATCATACGAATGGATGACGTTGTGCACAATTTTCGGGCCCCCGTTTTGCCTCGTGAGCCCATACTTTCAAAACTACTGTCTGAAATGATACAAAACCATTATAACGTATCTTTAACTCTGTGATCCAAATATCCAAATATTGAATTAAATGATTCCACAATGTACATACAGTCATACCAAATCTAATATTTCCTCCCCTTTCTGGGATGAACAGGGAATACACAGTAGAGAAGCACAGATAGGACTTGGAGTTCTGTTGCCGACGATGATGGAAAATGATATTATATAGACCATATAATCCCTACATTCACCCACCCATGATTAAACAATGGATCATGCAGGCTCTGGCCTGGCTATCCATCGGCTATTGTATATACTGTATGTTCTATTAACTGTTCCATAACAGAACATTATAATAATAATACATAATACTGAATTTATGAAAGTCAACATTATTGTTTAGTGCTGTGAGGAGGCTGGAAATGTCTGCTATAGATGTCGGTTACTAGAGCAGATAGATAGTGGATGTGCTTGTGATCGCCACTCGGTAGTACTGACGTTTGATGATCTTCAAGATGGGTCTACTAAAGTTCACAGAGCCACTAAAAGCCAATTATGCAATTGGATACTATCTCCTAATGTCAGAGTTTGTAACATTTAACCAGATGCTACATAGCACAGTATCCAGTCCCCAAAGGTAAAGACTGTAGAAAAGGCCATGGACCTTCAAAAGTACTAGGCCTATTATTGTATTGATACTGACAAATTATTACATTTTAGTCAAAAAAGTCCTAACTACACAAATATCAAATTTCAGCCCTAAATACTGAACTGTGAAAATGTTATATTGTCAGGTTTTTAGTATTTTTTAATTCATTTGAACCACATATTATAAGAACCATATATTATAAGAACCATATATTATAAGAACCGTATATTATAAGAACCGTATATTATAAGAACCGTATATTATAAGCACCGTATATTATAAGAACCATATATTATAAGAACCATATATTATAAGAACCATATATTATAAGCACCATATATTATAAGAACCATATATTATAAGAACCATATATTATAAGCACCATATATTATAAGCACCATATATTATAAGCACCATATATTATAAGAACCATATATTATAAGAACCATATATTATAAGCATTGCTTCCTTCCATTAGTGTACCAAACGCTGACCAAAACCCAGCTGGTATTTCTTGGGCCTGTAGGGAAGTCCGTTCATAAAGCAGCTCACAATGAGCCTGACACGGTGGACAAAATGGGGAACATCTCCATTCTTAATGGACACGCCACTGACATGGGCTTCTGTCCGAAGGAACTGTTACATAAAGAGGTTATTCAAATGTGTGCTAACAGACAACTCAGGCTGAGGGTTAAGACAGAAACACAATAAAAACATTCCACCTTGTGCAAACAGTGCAAGTTGTACAGCTTTGTATACTATCTATAAAAGCACCAAATTGGCCAAGGTTATGTCTTATGTAATGATATTTCTTGAGAGAGGAAAATTGCAATACATGTTATTGAATTAGCTATGCATTTTTATAGTGGAGAGAGAGACAGGTTTGGTTTACAGAAACATTAACCATACAGTTCTGTTTTGGTGCATTTTTATAGTGGAGAGAGAGACAGGTTTGGTTTACAGAAACATTAACCATACAGTTCTGTTTTGGTACATTTTTATAGTGGAGAGAGAGCACAGACAGGTTTGGTTTACAGAAACATTAACCATACAGTTCTGTTTTGGTACATTTTTATAGTGGAGAGAGAGCACAGACAGGTTTGGTTTACAGAAACATTAACCATACAGTTCTGTTTTGGTACATTTTTATAGTGGAGAGAGAGCACAGACAGGTTTGGTTTACAGAAACATTAACCATACAGTTCTGTTTTGGTACATTTTTATAGTGGAGAGAGAGCACAGACAGGTTTGGTTTACAGAAACATTAACCATACAGTTCTGTTTTGGTACATTTTTATAGTGGAGAGAGAGCACAGACAGGTTTGGTTTACAGAAAAATTAACCATACAGTTATGTTTTGGTACAAGTCCCGACCTGAGGGTATTTAGCAGGTAATTATAACTTCTATTTTCATGGAGCATACCAACCTGTCATTATATCATCATCTCAACATTAGGGCCCTGATACAATGACATCTCCACCTCTCTCCTAACTGATAAAGTGGTCACTGCAACTGGTTGGTTGGTTGATTCAAAGCTAAATATGACACTTTTTCCTTAGAGCAACAACTCTCCTCTTAACTACCTACTCAGTGGAAAGAGACATTTCAAACCATTTCCAGACGTCTCAGTGAAGCAAATGCTTTACACTCTAATTCAGGTCAATCAACAAAGGAATAACTCCAGTCTCTATCCACTGGGTACAGATGTCAATTCAACGTCTATTCCACATTGTTTCAACGTAACAACATTGATTCATCCAGTGTGTGCCCAGTGGGTAAGTCTCTGAATTCAAATGCATCCCGCCAGTATTCCAGAGAGCAAATTCCTTGTCTCCATGTCTTATTAAAAGCTGCATGTCTTTCAGCTCTTAAACACATTCTCTTCAGGTCAGTCACCTCCCCCAGATCCCTGAACCACATTTCAGATGTAGGACGCTGCAGAACACTGTCTCCAGACTTAGACTAGCTCCTACGTTTGCACAATCTGCCTCTTAGCCAATAGTGTTACAAAATCCATCCGTTTTTCTCATCGCCTGTCAGATTTCCACTGGATGTGACAATAATGGCCACCAATAGATTAAGTTAGAGATACAGTATCTCGAAAGTGTGAAAGTTTCAAAGTAACTTCAGTGATGATACATTTATGACAATAGTATGAACTCTGAAATGTATTTTATTGACTTGAACTTTGGAACAACTTTCCAATACTGGCAGTTTGTCATACTGTTTTTTTGTTTTCAAGACAGAATATACAGCCTATTAGTTTGTTGCTACAGTCTGTATAGGACTATAAGCGTGACAAAATCGAGGAACAGTTCCTTTTATGATGACTGAATGGATGGATTTGAAGTAAGTGATGCCTTTTGTTTACTCCTCACTACCCCATATGATTAACTATAATAGACCAAAACAGTTGCCCCATCCCCTCTCTTCTATAAGCCTTTCTGAATATGTATATTGCAAGCATTAAAACACACTAAAGCCAGGCACATTTTTCAAACACTTTCACATTGTTTATTTTTTTCCTCGCCAGCTACGCTATTTATCTCTTTTGAATTCTAATGAAGCCCTCTATGTATAAGAACCACAGTCGTTAAGGAGAGCATTCAATATAGCTTTTCACTCAGGCCCTATCCCACTCTGTTTTTGTGGCATCTTTGAAGCTTGTAAAAATCAGTTCCCATTTACAGAATGTTACTGTTGGCAGATGTGTATCATATTGGGTTCAGATGTAGTAACACTATTGCTCAAGACTAAAGCCATAGAAAGGAACTACTGTGTGTTCCTAAACTGCTTTTGCCTCATATATATATTTCTATAATCATGGCCAACGGACGGTGATACATTCCCAGGGGCATATTTGTGATGCATTTCACTGACAACATTGTCAACCATGTCTATTCACATCACTTTACACAGCTTGGTCAGATTTGCCATGGTTGGGCCCAGAACCTGGGAATTACCATGGCATACCATAAATGCTCCATCAGACTGGGTGACTTTCATACCAGCACTTTTTAGTATGGTAATGAAGGATATTGAAATGTACAGTAAGTGCTTTCAGACCTCCAACTGTCACAGGGTACTCAACGATGCTCTCAAAGTGGGCCACAGAAATATGCTGCCACAATCTGCAAGTCGCCTTTCGATACGTTGATTCTCATTTTGATGAGTACGATTAGTGTTAATAAGTGTTAAGTGTTATTACTGAATGTCAATCAAACACAACTCATAAGGTAACAAATTAAGAATTGAGCGTCTAACAGCCCTGTAGGAAAAAAAATATTATTTGAACAAAATATTGTCTGGTGTTGTCATACAGTAGGTTGGAATCACATAGTTGGCAGAATGTAAGCTTAACTGCATATTTGTATGTTATTTACAGTATACACATTATATTTGACAGATTCCCTCTGGCTCAAATGTTGATCAATAAGACCTTTTTTCACTTCAGGTGCATTATAATAAATAAAAGATAACGTGCAGGCTTCACCCAGAAAATGCATGCCTTATTTATTTTTAAATGCATAGCTTAAAAGAGCTGAGAAGCTGAGTATGTTCACACGGCCAATCCTATAATGCACATTGACAAAAGACACATGAAATGCGTCACTCACCAATGCATATCAAAACCCCAAAATGGAGAGAAAGAGAAAAGTTCTCCAAATGTTGTTGTTTCCTTCCACAACTGAAACTTCTATCTCCTTCTCCAACATATAAACCGGTTCACCTTGCTGCTGCATGATCTCCAACACCCCTACTGACTATATGAACATTTGCATTTAGGCAAAGCATCCATGATTAACTGGCTGTTGTTCATGTGAGGGAGTCATTGTTCATTGAACTGTGGCAGAAAATCTCAAGGTCACGGTTGATACACTTCAGAGCATTGTGAGAGTAAAAACACAATCGGGCATCTATTGGTATTGTACTGGTTTGTCATAGTGAGTGTCACTTTTGAGCTGTGCATTTAGTTGACGTTTAAAATATAAACAGTAGACATAATTAAGATTTTCTACTTTCACACTTACTATATAACTTGCATGGTGAACCTCGACACACAGCATTATAGTATTTCGTTGTGAATTACAGGTGATCCCATCAGAGTTTGGGTCAATTCGAATGTGGAATTCCAATAAAATTCTTGAATTTACTCATGAAGTGAATAATTTACATTCAATTCAATTCGAATATCAACACTTTAAGTTATGGAATTGGAATAAGACTGTTTAGAATTGGAATTCTAAAAATATTTTGTCTTTGGAATTGAATTTTTACATTTCCCAGTTAATGGAATTACTGCACTTAGTTAAAAGAATAATGACTGCAGGATTTGTTTTAAATAATTTGAATGTATTTATATATTTCTAGTATAGCTATGCTTTCTGAACAGTGACATGATTAGCCTCAAAGTCTGACGGAAATGAATTGAATATGTGAAATTGTTGGGGGTAATATTGAATTGGGAATTAAATTCTTGGAATTTACCTAACATTGGAATTAAGAGGAATTTAGTTATCTGTGAATTCAATTATTGACCTGGAATTTGAATTGAATTAAATTGAATTTACAGGGAGAGAGAATTGAATTAGAATTGAATTTGTGGAATTAACCCCAACCCTTGATCCCATTGATATGCACCATCTCAGTAACACCTTGCATTACATTGTTTATGCCCATGTAGTAACGCCAATAAAACTAGTAACAACATTGCATTAACACGTGAGGGACTGTTTTTGTGTAATAACCTAAAGCACTAATCACCATGCAGTTGAAAAGCTATTTCTAAGTAACGTAAAAAACAATGTTATCACTGTAGTAATCTCCATAGGTTGAAGAGGAACTTAAAAAATACAACATATTACCAAAATCTCTTAAAACCTGTTTCAAAAAAAGCAGTAATCAAACACTTGTTATATACCATACATTAATATACATAGTCCCACAGAAAACATTGATGTGCAGTATCTTTATGAGTAGCATTTGTTTTTACACTGTGCTGTACAGTCCAAAATAAAAAAAATGTCAGATATAGTGCCACAAGCCTGTGCAAGTCCGTGCATATCGCAACAGAGCTCCACAAACAGACATAATTCCTATTAATCTTCCCCACATATCAAAATCATCAAAAGAAAAGCAGTATAGTTCTTCTATGCCTGTAAAGAGGCTCACAATAGATACAAGGCTATAAATTGAGGCACTCCTGGCCTGAAAGGGCTCTTTGACTGTAGACAGACTGGCTGGAGCTCTCTGCCAGTCTCAATTAATCTCCTCTAGCCCGAGGAGCTCCCCAGCAAAGCTGGTCTCCATAACTGATAGCCAAAAATAGCGTAGATATGCACTATCGATTCGCTTTAATAAATAAACTGTTACTCGTCAACTTGAAAGGTTGATAAAAGTTTGATTTGTGTCGCTTTTGTATTAGCATTCCAAAGCGTGAGGGAGAGCCACCTTTTTCTCCACTGTGTTATTTAATGGGTCTAATTTCATGTACAGCGGAGACGGGGGCTATGGAGACATATGTCTCTGAATCCCTGCATCAGGGGTTCATTCAGCCATCCATTTCACCCGTCTCTTCGAGTTTCTTTTTTTGTGAAAAAAAAGGATGGCGGTTTACGCCCGTGCATTGATTATCGGGGTCTTAATAAAATCACAGTGAAATATGGTTACCCGCTGTTACGACTTCTACTGAAGTCGTTGCCTCTCCTTGTTCGGGCAGTGCTCGGCGTTCGACGTCACCGGTCTTCTAGCCATCATTGTTCCATTTTTCATTTTCCATTGGTTTTGTCTTGTCTTCCCACACAGATGTTTTCAATCCCATTCATTACCTGTTGTGTATTTAACCCTCTGTTCCCCTCATGTCTTTGTCAGAGATTGTTTATTGTCAGTGTTGTGTTTTTTGTATAGGTGCGTGACGGGTCTTCGTACCCATATTTGTTTGTATTCATTTTTCTATTTAGTGTTATGGAGCATGTTACTTGGACATTTATTAAAAGACTCCATTTTACACTCCGGTTGACTCTCCTGCGCCTGACTTCCCTGCCACCTATACACATCTCTGACAATATCAGTTAAATCGATGGAAGAATGAACAACAGAGACAAAATGCAAATATGAACAATTATTCAAATAGTTTGAGGAATGGCCTCATCTCTGAGGAATGGTCCTCAGAGCCAGATGCTTTGATGGCAGGAGAGGAGATTCAGAAACACTTGGAGAACAATAGAATTGAATAAAAAAGCGTATTTATTTCTAAAAGTAGAGCCAATGTGTTTCATCACCTGCTGGGAGTAAGGATTTCCAATGACCGGCCTTATGTGGTGGTGGAGGGTTGTCGGTAATTTTTACAGCAAGTAAGAGCACAATATATAGACTTATTTTCTCTACTGTGTTATTGACTGTATGTTTGTTTATTCCATGTGTAACTCTGTGTTGTTTGTGTAGCACTGCTTTATCTTGGCCAGGTCGCAGTTATAAATGAGAACTTGTTCTCAACAAGCCTACCTGGTTAATAGGTAAATAATATTCCGCATGTGGCTAATAGAAGAGAGGTGAGTCATGGTGCTTTGCTGATTATGATCATGTTTGTAAACACCTAAACATATACTGTGCATTCCCACTATGCACATTGCTACCTCTTCTATGTGAATTTATTGTGCTTACTGAAAGAAATAAAGTGAGCTATCCATTCAGACCAGCCTTACTTAATGAACCTGCGTTATCAACGTCATAAGAACATCAATCTCACGTCTACTTATGAACACAAACAATATAAGTGTTTGTTTGGCATTTCTAATTAATTAAAGCTCACATAACAAATACTTAAGCCCCGTTTCCACTGGCACTTTGAAGTCCCGTGTTGGGCTGGCCTTGGTGGGCTAGCTCGACATGCGCTTTCCACTGCCTTCAGAAATTATGCCAAGTTACTAGGTAGCCAATATGTGACTGCGGCTGGCTTCGCTAATGTTGCTAGCTAGAACGATGTTGAAGAATTACACACACCCTCACCCTCATGATATAACTAACGTTACCCCAGACTCAGCCTTGTATTTAGCTAGCTAAACGGTTAGCGTTGTCGCTAGCATAACCGGATAGCTAAATTCCTACCTTGCTAGCGATGACATTGGATATTAGCGAGCTAGCTAACCAGACGGCAGGTTTGATATGATGTAGCTTTCGATACGACCAGGCCAGCTAAAACCCATGCTGGCTCACGTTAGCTAGCTAGCTTGTTTCAACTCTGATTTTCTAGCTAACGTTAGGTAGCTAGCATTTGAGGGCTGATTGTTCTCCTAAAAGTTTATTGTGTAGTGCAAAAATGAATGAAAGACTCAGCTATGGTGGTAATTCGTGTCATGTCTAAGTACCTCAGGACTGCTTGCCTACGCGCTATAACAGCAACAAGCCCAGACGAGCTGGCCGAACGCTGTGTCGGCATCCAGCAGTGATCAGCTGGTGGTTGCATAGTAACGGCGCCATCATCCCCAATTCTAATCGAGCTGGCCGAACGCTGTGTCGGCATCCAGCAGTGATCAGCTGGTGGTTGCATAGTAACGGCGCCATCATCCCCAATTCTAATCGAGCTGGCCGAACGCTGTGTCGGCATCCAGCAGTGATCAGCTGGTGGTTGCATAGTAACGGCGCCATCATCCCCAATTCTAATCGAGCTGGCCGAACGCTGTGTCGGCATCCAGCAGTGATCAGCTGGTGGTTGCATAGTAACGGCGCCATCATCCCCAATTCTAATCGAGCTGGCCGAACGCTGTGTCGGCATCCAGCAGTGATCAGCTGGTGGTTGCATAGTAACGGCGCCATCATCCCCAATTCTAATCGAGCTGGCAGCAGCTGTGAAACTGGGCTGCTCTATCCCGGGTTTCCCTCGAACCAGCTCGAAATTCTCCCTAATTTTAGGTGCCAGTGGAAACGTTGCTTTAGATACTTTTCTTTCCCACAGTTCTGCAATACAGGAGAGTTCAATGTGAATTTTAAACCTGCAATAGACATTGTTGTCAACCATTGTAAGTCATGTGTAAGTATACATGTGCAAAGCTAAACAGTTTTGTTCAGTAAGTCTCTCCATGTGAGGACTAAGAGCTTTGGTTTTCTAAATACGTTTGTAGTCCAAGGAGGTCTGTGGTTGCTGATATTAAAAGATTCAGCTTCCTTGCTGAACCAAAACTCTTGTTACTGTGTGTGTGTGTGTTGGTGCATGTGTATGTGTATGTTTGTGTTTCTCAATTGCCACACATAATAAGCCCTTGAAACATGTTGCAATAAAGCTCCATATTTTCTATCAAAAAGGGAATGATGAAAACAGCCATTTCAAACAAGCAAGAGGATGAAAAGGAGCTCGAGGTTTGTTTGATGCCAGATGTTCAGCTTCCCTCACAAGCTTGTAACTTCCACCTTCTGTCTTGGATTTATGGGGCTACTCCAACAAAGACCTTTAACATAATTTATGGATTACAGTAATGAATTGGAGTGGAGCTTGCTGAGAAAATATTTTGCCGAAACACTGGAGTGTAAAATATATAATGCCTCTGGAGCCGTGAGGCAGAGTTCAAGGATGATTGGATTTCAATGTCGAACTCTACAAAGTAAAATATTAATAGAAGTCAAATCCTAATTATGTGAACAAAAGGCAAAGGTACTGTACATGGGTCCAAAAATGCTTGAATATCATTCAATTTAATTTTACCTTTATTTAACTAGGCAAGTCAGTTAAGAACAAATTCTTATTTTCACTGACAGCCTAGGAACAGTGGGTTAACTGCCTGTTCAGGGGCAGAAGATTTGTACCTTGTCAGCTCGGGTTTTGAACTTGCAACCTTCCGGTTACTAGTCCAACAATCTAACCACTTGGCTACCCTGCCACCACAATAACCAAGGCCTAACTGATTCACTCATATCAACTTATTGTATAAAGATCCAAATGTTGAATTGTAATGGTCCAAATGTAAAACTTTTTTACTGGAGTCTGGATATCTGGTTTGAGTCTACTAAAAATAGTGCCTGCGTTTATTCTGCTGTTTCCAGCCTCAGCAGAGTCCCTTCCCAGCCCATGTGCGTGCCACTGCTTCTCCCTCCCCAGGCAGTTCCTCTGAGATCTATGACCTCTCCAATGATCACAGCCTCGCTCTGCCCCCCCCTTCTCTTTCTCCTTCTCCTTCCACACCACAGTAGCACTGGCCTGTCTGGAATGCCTGTTAAAGGGGTGGCGGTGAAGGCGGGGGGAGGGGAGAAAAAGACAGAGGAGAAAAGAAGATTGAGTATGCCTCCTCCACCATCTTTACAAGCCTCTCAGAGAAAGACAGTGCAGGGGCGAAAGTGGGCCATGTCATATGTGGAGGTGCTGCACCAAAGTACACAGGTGAAGGTCGCGATGGAGTGAAGCTGGCTACTTAACTAGCGACAGTGCTGGATTTTGGATCCCTCTGGTTGATCTGTGGAGAGGAGAGGGGGGTGACCTAGTTTCATGGTGACATGTTTATGTCTGATGAGCACAGTCCTGTGATTTCTCCAGCAGAGAGAGATTGCAACTTTGCTTTAGCCCTCTCTCTCTCTCTCATTTGGAGTGCTGGAGCTCCCCAACCCCGTTCCAGGAGACCAGACATGGAGACGATTCCTGATGGAAGCGACCCAGACACTCCTCCTTCTCTTCTGCTACTCATCCACACTTCTCTTCTCCCCCTTCTTCTTTCTTTCATGTCACCCACTATAGTATCCCCCTCCTCAACCGACCTCTCCTCACTGCACAGTCCTTTTGGTGGATCATGGGCAGTTTCTGCATTCTGCTATTACTGCCCATGAACTTGAAGAAGGCTTTTTGACTCTGTCTGATTTGAAATGCAGAGGACGACAACAATAGTTTTGGAGAAAAGGCTTTGATTAGTATAAATCAATGTAAAATTGTTCTACCATCTATGTCTCAAAACACTAAGAACTTGACAATGACGATGACTGTGTCTGATTTTCCAAATTTTGTGTTGTATTTTACTGGCATTTACCTACAATCCGCCTTTTTCTGGCAATACTTACATAAGATAGTCTGGTATTCGCTCTGTGCTCATGTGAGGGGCTCTGATGAGGGCTCATGTGCTTTTCTTTATTATATTTGAGTGTCAGGCCAGGCATACGTCAGGCCACTCCCATTCCTACAGCAGCAACCTCTCCTGGCAATGGATTCAAACCCAGAGGGAGGTAGCTAGTGTGCATGCTCTGACAGACACATTTCTGTGAGGAGGTTTAGGTTCAAACTGTTGTGAACTTTAATGTCATGTGGATAACATGCTAAATTCCCCTTTAGTAAATCCATTCATATGGCCTCATAATAAATACATAGATATTGACCCAGTATGTTCTGTTTGTAGGTTTTTACATAAACAGTGTAACTCCTCCTGATTGTCGCTCATCAAATTTCTCAACACAAAATTAGTCACGCTGAGTAATAACCAAATAATTACAGACTAGTAATTATAATCAGAGAGATTAAGTCATTTGTGGTCATAAATCTGAGTTCAGGAGTTCAAGACTTGTAATGATGATTAAGTACAGGACAGCCTATAAGCATGGACTATATTTGATGATATCTGTGTCCACATGTGTGAAGAAGAATAAGCCAGAAGGCTGGTTCCCTCGTTAAGTGTATTCATTCTGCACATTAAAGCCTTGGAGGAGGGAGAGAGGCTGTTCTCAAAACTGTAATTACAGGCAACTCTGAGACTACTCATTGTGTGCTTTGTGTAACCTAGACAACAGGATAATCAAATATGTCTTAGATGCAAGTAAATACACCCTTGCTTTGCGAAGTGGAATCTTGTGGGGCATGTTTTTGCCACGACTGAAAAGCTTCCTGTGAGGTAAGAGAATCGTTCACAGCAAGGCAATTGAGTTGGTTGGAGTCCAAGAGGACCAACCCACTTGGAGAGCCCTGCCCCTCTACTGCTCTCTCTATGAGTCCTATGTCATACCATTACTCAAAGACAAGGAAGGACAGTTTGTTACAAGTCAGGCTTTTCCCGTTGACATTAATAACACTGTTATGAAAACCAAAGTCGGGGATACATCGCTTGTGGCGAAGCTAAGCTTCGAAGTTATTTTCCACAAATGTAATAATATCCTTGTCTTGTACAGGGATACTACCCATCATACTTGTTTGTGCGGAGAGCCTCTGTAGTCTATGGCTTAGCAGAGTGGAACTCTAGTCTATTTAAACGGCATGTCTTGTAAGGAATAGCCAACACAATTAAACTCCTGGGCCAAACGTACTTGACATTCACCAATTTGTTTCATTTTGACCTATGACAATCCGTTACAGTAGCTGCTTGTTTTAACTAAGGTACGGCACTGGCTTCCAGGGAAATGTGTCAGTCTTAAGATAATGCCAGAGTCAGTAGAGGTCAGCTGACTTATTAGCTTTGGGTCCAGGGGAATTTCCTCAGCCTGATCTCATAGACTAGACGTAACATAGTAAATGTAAATCCGGTTCACTCAAATTAGTTGGATATGTTCAGTTTGGTTACGTAAGACAAAAGGTTTACTTAAGGCAAAAAGGAAAGTAGGGTTTTAGGTCGGGGTGGCACATAACAAGAAAGTCTAGCAACCCAAAGGTTATGAACCCCAGTGTACGGTATGTGCATAATATACTGCACATTCTCCACTAAGACTGCCATGCAGGGTTGTTCATCTTGTTGAATTATTATTTTTTTTTTTACTGTAATGGTAAGTACAGAAAAACCCTCGTAAAGTTTTCAGAGGAGACTAGCACAACTCCCTTAAAAATTCACATTGCTGTCATAAATAACATTGGCAGCCTTGCCTTGCAATGGTCGCTCGGGGCTTCTCATCCTAATGTCAGTTTCAGCTGAAAATGAATGAGGTTTTCTGTGCCAATATCTCCATGCATAATATAGACTGATGCAAGACAGTGCAAATAGGATTTAATGTACAGTACTAGTCAAAAGTTTGTACATACCTACTCACACCTACTCATTTTTCTTTATTTTTTCTTTATTTTAGATATCCAAACTATGAAATAACACATACGGAATCATGTATTCAGAAAGAAAGTGTTAAACAAATAAGAATATGTTTCCATTTTCTTTAAAGTAGCCAACTGTTGCCCTGATGACAGCTTTGCACACTCTTGGCATTCTCTGAACCAGCTTCACCTGGAATGCTTTTCCAACAGTTTAGAAGGAGTTCCCACATATGCTGAGAACATGTTGGCTGCTTTTCCTTCAGTCTGTGGTCCAACTCATCCCAAACCATCTCAATTGGGTTGAGGTCGGCTGATTGTGGAGGCCAAGACATCTGATGCAGCACTCCATCACTCTCCTTCTTGGTCAAATAATCCTTACACAGCCTGGAGGTGTGTTGGGTCAGCCTGGAGGTGTGTTGGGTCAGCCTGGAGGTGTGTTGGGTCAGCCTGGAGGTGTGTTGAATTCTAAATAAATAATCGACAGTGTCACCAGCAAAGCACCCAAACACCATCACACCCCTCAATACTTTACGGTGGGAACCACACATGCAGATCATCTGTTTACCCACTCTGCGTCTCACAAACACACAACAGTTGGAAACAAAAATCTCAAATTCAGACTCAGCCGACCAAAAGAGATTTCCACCGGTCTAATGTCCATTTGCTCGTGTTTCTTGACCCAAGCAAGCCTCGTCTTCTTATTGGTGTCTTTTAGTAGTGGTTTGTTTGCATCAATTTGACCATGAAGACCTGATTTACACAGTCTCCTTTGAACATCACCACCCTGGATGGTTCCGACCTAGAATATGTGGACATCTATAAGTACCTAGGTGTCTGGCTAGACTGTAAACTCTCCTTCCAGACTCATATCAAACATCTCCAATCTAAAAACAAATCTAGAGTCGGCTTTCTATTCCGCAACAAAGCCTCCTTCACTCACGTCGCCAAACTTACCCTAGAAAAACTGACTATCCTACCGATCCTCGACTTCGACGATGTCATCTACAAAATAGCTTCCAATACTCTACTCAGCAAACTGGATGCAGTTTATCACAGTGCCATCCATTTTGTTACTAAAGCACCTTATACCACCCACCACTGTGACCTGTATGCTCTAGTCGGCTGGCCCTCGCTACATATTCGTCGCCAGACCCACTGGCTCCAGGTCATCTACAAGTCCATGCTAGGTAAAGCTCCGCCTTATCTCAGTTCACTGGTCACGATGGCAACACCCATTCGTAGCACGCGCTCCAGCAGGTGTATCTCACTGATCATCCCTAAAGCCAACACCTCATTTGGCCGCCTTTCCTTCCAGTTCTCTGCTGCCTGTGACTGGAACAAATTGCAAAAATAGCTGAAGTTGGAGACTTTTATCTCCCTCACCAACTTGAAACATCTGCTATCTGAGCAGCTAACTGATCGCTGCAGCTGTACATAGTCCATCGGTAAATAGCCCACCCAATTTACCTATCTCATCCCCATACTGTTTACAGTGCCTTGCGAAATTATTCGGCCCTCTTGAACTTTGCGACCTTTTGCCACATTTCAGGCTTCAAACATAAAGATATAAAACTGTATTTTTTTGTGAAGAATCAACAACAAGTGGGACACAATCATGAAGTGGAATGACATTTATTGGATATTTCAAACTTTTTTAACAAATCAAAAACTGAAAAATTGGGCGTGCAAAATTATTCAGCCCCCTTAAGTTAATACTTTGTAGCGCCACCTTTTGCTGCGATTACAGCTGTAAGTCGCTTGGGGTATGTCTCCATCAGTTTTGCACATCGAGAGACTGAATTTTTTTCCCATTCCTCCTTGCAAAACAGCTCGAGCTCAGTGAGGTTGGATGGAGAGCATTTGTGAACAGCAGTTTCCAGTTCTTTCCACAGAGTCTCGATTGGATTCAGGTCTGGACTTTGACTTGGCCATTCTAACACCTGGATATGTTTATTTTTGAACCATTCCATTGTAGATTTTGCTTTATGTTTTGGATCATTGTCTTGTTGGAAGACAAATCTCCGTCCCAGTCTCAGGTCTTTTGCAGACTCCATCGGGTTTTCTTCCAGAATGGTCCTGTATTTGGCTCCATCCATCTTCCCATCAATTTTAACCATCTTCCCTGTCCCTGCTGAAGAAAAGCAGGCCCAAACCATGATGCTGCCATCACCATGTTTGACAGTGGGGATGGTGTGTTCAGGGAGATGAGCTGTGTTGCTTTTACGCCAAACATAACGTTTTGCATTGTTGCCAAAAAGTTCAATTTTGGTTTCATCTGACCAGAGCACCTTCTTCCACATGTTTGGTGTGTCTCCCAGGTGGCTTGTGGCAAAATTTAAACGACACTTTTTATGGATATCTTTAAGAAATGGCTTTCTTCTTGCCACTCTTCCATAAAGGCCAGATTTGTGCAATATACGACTGATTGTTGTCCTATGGACAGAGTCTCCCACCTCAGCTGTAGATCTCTGCAGTTCATCCAGAGTGATCATGGGCCTCTTGGCTGCATCTCTGATCAGTCTTCTCCTTGTATGAGCTGAAAGTTTAGAGGGACGGCCAGGTCTTGGTAGATTTGCAGTGGTCTGATACTCCTTCCATTTCAATATTATCGCTTGCACAGTGCTCCTTGGGATGTTTAAAGCTTGGGAAATCTTTTTGTATCCAAATCCGGCTTTAAACTTCTTCACAACAGTATCTCGGACCTGCCTGGTGTGTTCCTTGTTCTTCATGATGCTCTCTGCGCTTTTAACGGACCTCTGAGACTATCACAGTGCAGGTGCATTTATACAGAGACTTGATTACACACAGGTGGATTGTATTTATCATCATTAGTCATTTAGGTCAACATTGGATCATTCAGAGATCCTCACTGAACTTCTGGAGAGAGTTTGCTGCACTGAAAGTAAAGGGGCTGAATAATTTTGCACGCCCAATTTTTCAGTTTTTGATTTGTTAAAAAAGTTTGAAATATCCAATAAATGTCGTTCCACTTGTTGTTGATTCTTCACAAAAAAATACAGTTTTATATCTTTATGTTTGAAGCCTGAAATGTGGCAAAAGGTCGCAAAGTTCAAGGGGGCCGAATACTTTCGCAAGGCACTGTATATTTATTTACTTTTCTGCTCTTTTGCACACCAGTATCTCTACCTGCACATGACCATCTGATCATTTATCTCTCCAGTGTTAATCTGCAAAATTGTAATTATCCTTCTACCTCCTCATGCCTTTTGCACACAATGTATATAGACTATTTTTTTTCTTTCTACTGTGTTATTGACTTGTTTATTGTTTACTCCATGTGTAACTCTGTGTTGTTGTCTGTTCACACTGCTATGTTTTATCTTGGCCAGGTCGCAGTTGTAAATGAGATCTTGTTCTCAACTAGCTTACCTGGTTAAATAAAGGTGAAATAGAAAAATAAAAAATAAAAAAAAATGTACACTACCAGTCAAAAGATTTAGAACACCTACTCATTCAAGGGTTTTTCATTATTTTTTACTAGATTGTAGAATTATAGTGAAGACATCAAACCTATAAAATAACACACATGGAATCATCCATCTTTCATCCAAGCAGTGGGATATCTGTTTTGATTGTCTTGTCCCGTCCCTTGTACATATCATTCGTATAAATTTCGTTAATATTTTTAATATTTTTAATCTCATTTTCCATCTACAGACTGAACATACTCTCCTGCAACCCACCTCAACCAATGTGGCATGGATCTGCTATTCTTTACACTTTAGAACCTGAACCCCCTTCAGAAGCTAGCCAGCTAACTAGCTACTAGCTAGTAGTCAGTTAGCCACTGCTAGTGGTCATCACTATTAACTCAGACATCTGCCAGCCTCAGCAACGTTAAACTCTTGCCACCCTGCACAGCGCGATATCAACCCAGAGCATATCGGGCTGCTTTTCTCTACCACATCTACAGATTCCTACTGCAAGCTCCGAAACTTTACTCCGGATAATCGCAGCTAGCTAGCTGCTATCCGAGTGGCTACTCCTGGCTAACGTCTCTGTCCCGAAGCAAGCACCAGTTAGCCTAGAGCTAGCCACGAACTAGGCCCATCTCCCAGCTAGCCGAAGAGATCCACCAAGCAATTCCTGGGCTTCAATTACCTCTTTTGTCAATTGGCCTGGACCCTTTGCTGCCGACACGGAGCCCTGCCGATCCATCACGACTGGTATACCGACGTAACCGTCCGAGGGGGATTCTGTCCCGAAGCAAGCACCAGTTAGCCTAGAGCTAGCCTCAAGTTAGGCCCATCTCCTGGCTAGCCGTAGAAATCCATCAGTTAATTCCTGGGCTTCAATACCTCTTTTGCCAGTTGGCCTGGACCCTTTGCTGCCGACATGGAGCCCCGCCAATCCGTCACGACTGGTCTGCCGACAAAATCATCCAAGGGGTTTTCAACAGGGTTTCCCGCTGCGACGTCCCCCTGAGGCAAATCTGCTAGCCCCGGCCTGCTAGCTGTCTGAATCGCCATGCCTCCAGCTTGCCTAGCTACTCACTGGACCCTATGATCACTCGGCTACGCATGCCTCTCCCTAATGTCAATATCCCTTGCCTATTGCTGTTTTGGTTAGTAATTTTTGTCTTATTTCACTGTATAGCCTCCTGCCCTGTTCAATATGCCTTAGCTAGCCCTTATGTTCCACAACCCCCACACATACGGTGACCACATCAGGCTTAAATGGTGACTCTAGAGACAAAACCTCTCTCATTGTCACTCAATGACTAGGTTTATCTCATTTAATTTTATTTTACCTTTATTTAACCAGACAAGTCAGTTAGGAACAAATTCTTATTTTCAATGACGGCCTAGGAACAGTGGGTTAACTGCCTGTTCAGGGGCAGAACGACAGATTTGTACCTTGTCAGCTCAGGGGTTTGAACTTGCAACCTTCCGGTTACTACTCCAATGCTCTAACCACTAGGCTACCCTGCCGTCCTACCATACCCTTGTCTGTATGTTATGCCTTGAATCTATTCTTCCACGCCCAGAAACCTGCTCCTTTAACTCTCTGTTCCGAACGCACTAGACGACCAGTTCTTTTAGCCTTTAGCCGTACTCTTATCCTACTCCTCCTCTGTTCCTCTGGTGATGTAGAGGTTAACCCCTGCAGACCCCAGCGTCACTCCCATTCCCCAGGCGCTTTCATTTGTTGACTTCTGTAACCGTAAAAGCAAATCAAATCAAATCAAATCACATTTTATTTGTCACATACACATGGTTAGCAGATGTTAATGCGAGTGTAGCGAAATGCTTGTGCTTCTAGTTCCGACAATTCAGTAATAACCAACGAGTAATCTAACTAACAATTTCAAAACTACTGTCTTATACACAGTGTAAGGGGATAAAGAATATGTACATAAAGATATATGAATGAGTGATGGTACAGAGCAGCATAGGCAAGATACAGTAGATGGTATCGAGTACAGTATATACATATGAGATGAGTATGTAAACAAAGTGGCATAGTTAAAGTGGCTAGTGATACATGTATTACATAAGGATGCAGTAGATGATATAGAGTACAGTATATACGTATGCATATGAGATGAATAATGTAGGGTATGTAACATTACATTAGGTAGCATTGTTTAAAGTGGCTAGTGATATATTTTACATCATTTCCCATCAATTCCCATTATTAAAGTGGCTGGAGTTGAGTCAGTGTCAGTGTCAGTGTGTTGGCAGCAGCCACTCAATGTTAGTGGTGGCTGTTTAACAGTCTGATGGCCTTGAGATAGAAGCTGTTTTTCAGTCTCTCGGTCCCAGCTTTGATGCACCTGTACTGACCTCGCCTTCTGGATGATAGCGGGGTGAACAGGCAGTGGCTCGGGTGGTTGTTGTCTTTGATGATCTTTATGGCCTTCCTGTAACATCGGGTGGTGTAGGTGTCCTGGAGGGCAGGTAGTTTGCCCCCGGTGATGCGTTGTGCAGACCTCACTACCCTCTGGAGAGCCTTACGGTTGTGGGCGGAGCAGTTGCCGTACCAGGCGGTGATGCAGCCCGCCAGGATGCTCTCGATTGTGCATCTGTAGAAGTTTGTGAGTGCTTTTGGTGACAAGCCGAATTTCTTCAGCCTCCTGAGGTTGAAGAGGCGCTGCTGCGCCTTCTTCACGATGCTGTCTGTGTGAGTGGACCAATTCAGTTTGTCTGTGATGTGTATGCCGAGGAACTTAAATCTTGCTACCCTCTCCACTACTGTTCCATCGATGTGGATAGGGGGGTGTTCCCTCTGCTGTTTCCTGAAGTCCACAATCATCTCCTTAGTTTTGTTGACGTTGAGTGTGAGGTTATTTTCCTGACACCACACTCCGAGGGCCCTCACCTCCTCCCTGTAGGCCGTCTCGTCATTGTTGGTAATCAAGCCTACCACTGTTGTGTCGTCCGCAAACTTGATGATTGAGTTGGAGGCGTGCGTGGCCACGCAGTCGTGGGTGAACAGGGAGTACAGGAGAGGGCTCAGAACGCACCCTTGTGGGGCCCCAGTGTTGAGGATCAGCGGGGTGGAGATGTTGTTGCCTACCCTCACCACCTGGGGGCGGCCCGTCAGGAAGTCCAGTACCCAGTTGCACAGGGCGGGGTCGAGACCCAGGGTCTCGAGCTTGATGACGAGCTTGGAGGGTACTATGGTGTTGAATGCCGAGCTGTAGTCGATGAACAGCATTCTCACATAGGTATTCCTCTTGTCCAGATGGGTTAGGGCAGTGTGCAGTGTGGTTGAGATTGCATCGTATGTGGTCCTATTTGGGCGGTAAGCAAATTGGAGTGGGTCTAGGGTGTCAGGTAGGGTGGAGGTGATATGGTCCTTGACTAGTCTCTCAAAGCACTTCATGATGACGGAAGTGAGTGCTACGGGTAGTCGTTTAGCTCAGTTACCTTAGCTTTCTTGGGAACAGGAACAATGGTGGCCCTCTTGAAGCATGTGGGAACAGCAGACTGATATAGGGATTGATTGAATATGTCCGTAAACACACCGGCCAGCTGGTCTGCGCATGCTCTAAGGGCGCGGCTGGGGATGCCGTCTGGGCCTGCAGCCTTGCGAGGGTTAACACGTTTAAATGTCTTACTCACGTCGGCTGCAGTGAAGGAGAGACCGCATGTTTTCGTTGCAGGCCGTGTCAGTGGCACTGTATTGTCCTCAAAGCGGGCAAAAAAGTTATTTAGTCTGCCTGGGAGCAAGACATCCTGGTCCGTGACTGGGCTGGTTTTCTTCTTGTAGTCCGTGATTGACTGTAGACCCTGCCACATACCTCTTGTGTCTGAGCCGTTGAATTGAGATTCTACTTTGTCTCTGTACTGGCGCTTAGCTTGTTTGATAGCCTTGCGGAGGGAATAGCTGCACTGTTTGTATTCGGTCATGTTACCAGTCACCTTGCCCTGATTAAAAGCAGTGGTTCGCGCTTTCAGTTTCACACGAATGCTGCGATCAATCCACGGTTATTGTTTAGGGAATGTTTTAATCGTTGCTATGGGAACGACATCTTCAACGCACGTTCTAATGAACTCGCACACCGAATCAGCGTATTCGTCAATGTTGTTATCTGACGCAATACGAAACATTTCCCAGTCCACGTGATGGAAGCAGTCTTGGAGTGTGGAGTCAGCTTGGTCTGACCAGCGTTGAACAGACCTCAGCGTGGGAGCTTCTTTTTTTAGTTTCTGTCTGTAGGCAGGGATCAACAAAATGGAGTCGTGGTCAGCTTTTCCGAAAGGTAGGCGGGGCAGGGCCTTATATGCGTCGCAGAAATTAGAGTAACAATGATCCAAGGTTTTTCCACCCCTGGTTGCGCAATCGATATGCTGATAAAATTTAGGGAGTCTTGTTTTCAGATTAGCCTTGTTAAAATCCCCAGCTACAATGAATGCAGCCTCCGGATAAATGGATTCCAGTTTGCAAAGAGTCAAATAAAGTTCGTTCAGAGCCATAGATGTGTCTGCTTGGGGGGGGATATATACGGCTGTGATTATAATCGAAGAGAATTCTCTTGGTAGATAATGTGGTCGACATTTGATTGTGAGGAATTCTAAATCAGGTGAACAGAAGGATTTGAGTTCCTGTATGTTTCTTTCATCACACCATGTCTCGTTAGCCATAAGGCATATGCCCCCGCCCCTCTTCTTACCAGAAAGATGTTTGTTTCTGTCGGCGCGATGCGTGGAGAAACCCACTGGCTGCACCGCCTCCGATAGCGTCTCTCCAGTGAGCCATGTTTCCGTGAAGCAAAGAACGTTACAGTCTCTGATGTCTCTCTGGAATGCTACCCTTGCTCGGATTTCATAAACCTTGTTGTCAAGAGACTGGACATTGGCGAGAAGAATGCTAGAGAGTGGTGCACGATGTGCCCGTCTCCGGAGTCTGACCAGAAGACCTCCTCGTTTCCCTCTTTTACGGAGTCGTTTTTTTGGGTCGCCGCATAGGATCCATTCCGTTGTCCTGGTTGAAAGGCAGAACACAGGATCCGCTTGGTTTCATGCATGTTAACATTAGAAGCCTCCTCCCTAAGCTTGTTTTATTCACTGCTTTAGCACACTCCGCCAACCCGGATGTCCTAGCCGTGTCTGAATCCTTGCTTAGGAAGGCCACCAAAAATCCTGACATTTCCATCCCTAACTATAACATTTTCCGACAAGATAGAACTGCCAAAGTGGTTGGAGTTGCAATCTACTGCAGAGCTAGCCTGCACAGTTCTGTCATACTATCCAAACAATTCGAGCTTCTACTTTTAAAAATCCACCTTTCCAGAAACAAGTCTCTCACCTTTGCCGCTTGTTATAGACCCCCCTCAGCCCCCAGCTGTGCCCTGGACACCATATGTGAATTGGTCGCCCCCCATCGATCTTCAGAGTTCGTACTGTTAGGTGACCTAAACTGGGACATGCTTAACACCCTGGCTGTCCTACAATCTAAGCTAGATGCCCTCAATCTCACACAAATTATCAAGGAACCTACCAGGTACAGCCCTAAATCCGTAACCATGGGCACCCTCTTATATATCATCCTGACCAACTTGCCCTCTAAATACACCTCTGCTGTCTTCAACCAGGATCTCAGCAATCTCTGTATCATTGACTGCGTGCGTAATGGGTCTGCGGTCAAACGAACACCTCTCATCACTGTCAAACACTCCCTAAAACACTTCAGCGAGCAGGCCTTTCTAATCGACCTGGCCCGGGTATCCTGGAAGGATATTGACTTCATCCCGTCAGTACAGGATGCCTGGTTGCTTTTTAAAAGTGCTTTGCTCTCCATCTTAAATAAGCATGCACCATTCAAACAATGTAGAACTAAGAACAGATATAACCTTGGTTTACCCCGGACTTTACTGCCTTGACCAGCACAAAAACATCCTGTGGCATTCTGCATTAGCATCGAATAGCCGCCGCGATATGCAACTTTTCAGGGAAGTCAGGAACCAATATACTCAGTCAGTTAGGAAAGCTAAGGCTAGCTTTTTCAAACAGAAATTTGCATCCTGTAGCACTAATTCCAAAAAGTTTTGGGACAAAGTCCATGGATAATAAAAGCACCTCCTCCCAGCTGCCCACTGCACTGGAGGATAGGAAACACTGTCACCACCGATAAATCTACGATAATCGATAATTTCAATAAGCATTTTTCCACAGCTGGCCAAGCTTTCCACCTGGCTACCCCTACCTCGGCCAACATCTCAGCACCCCCTGCAGCAACCTCCCACATCCTTCTCCTTCACCCAAATCCAGACAGCTGAAAATCTGGATCCATACATATCAGCTGGGCTAGACAATCTGGACCCTCTCTTTCTATTATGATTCACCAAAATTGTTGCAACCCCTATTACTAGCCTGTTCAACCTCTCTTTCGTATCGTCTGAGATCCCCAAAGATTGGAAAGCTGCCGCGGTCATACCCCTCTTCAAAGGGGGAGACACTCTAGACCCAAACTGTTATAGACCTATATCCATCCTGCCCTGCCTTTCTAAAATCTTCAAAAGCTAAGTTAATAAACAGATCGCCGACCATTTCGAATCCCACCGTACCTTCTCCTCTATGCAATCTGGTTTCCGAGCTGGTCATGTGTGCACCTCAGCCACGCTCAAGGTCCTAAATGATATCATAACCGCCATTGATAAAAGACAGTATGTGCAGCCGTCTTAATCGACCTGGACAAGGCTTTCGACTCTGTCAATCACCGTATTCTTATCGGCAGACTCAATAGCCTTGGCTTCTCAAATGATTGCCATGCCTGGTTCCCTCCATGACACCATTCTGTATACATCTGGCCCTTCTTTGGACACTGTGCTAACAAACCTCCAAACGAGCTTCAACGCCATACAAAACACCTTCCATGGCCTCCAACTGCTTTTAAATGCTAGTAAAACTAAATGCATGCTCTTCAACCAATTGCTGCCCTCCCTAGGATATGTGGACAACTAGAAATACCTAGGAGTCTGGTTAGACTGTAAACTCTCCTTCCAGACTCACATTAAGCATCTCCAATCCAAAATTTAATCTAGAATTGGATTCCTATTCGCGACAAAGCGTCCTTCACACATGCCGCCAAACATACCCTCGTAAAACTGACTATCCTGCCGATCCTTGACTTCGGTGATGTCATTTACAAAATAGACCCCAACACTCTACTCAGCAAACTGGATGTAATCTATCACAGTGCCATCCGTTTTATCACCAAAGCCCCATATACTACCGACTACTGCGACCTGTATGCTCTCGTTGGCTGGTCCTCACTACATATCCGTCGCCAAACCCACTGGCTCCAGGTCATCTATAAGTCTTTGCTAGGTAAAGCTCTCAGCTCACTGGTCACCATAGCAACACCCACGCGTAGCATGGTATGTTGCACTGGTATATTGCACTGGTCATCCCCAAAGCCAACACTTCCTTTGGCCGCCTTTCCTTCCAGTTCTCTGCTGCCAATGACTGGAGCGAATTGCAAAAATCTCTGAAGCTGGAGTCTTACATCTGCCTCTCTAACTTTAAGCATCAGCTGTCAGAGCAGCTTGCCGATCACTGTACCTGTACACAGCCAATCTGTAAATAGCACACCCAACTACCTCATCCCAATATTGTTACTTATCCTATTGTCTTTTGCACCCCAGTATCTCTACTTGCACATCATCACCTGCACATCTATCACTGCAGTATTAATGCTAAATTGCAATTATTTTCACCTCTATTGCCTGTTTATTGCCTTCCTCCCCACTCTTCTACATTTGCACACACTGTACATATATTTTTCTATTTTTCTTTTCTTTTGTGTTATTGACTGTATGTTTGTTGATGTGTAACTGTGTTGTTGTTTTTGTCGCACTGCTTTGCTTTATCTTGGCCAGGTCACAGTTGGAAATGATAACTTGTTCTCAACTGGCCTAACAGGTTAATTATAATAAACGTAGTGCTAAACAAATCAAAATACATTTTATATTCTTCCAGTAGCCACCCTTTGCCTTGATGACAGCTTTGCACACACATTCTCTCAACCAGCTTCATGAGGTAGTCACCTGGAATGCATTTCAATTAACAGGTGTGCCTTGTTAAAAGTTAATTTGTGGAATTTCTTTCCTTCTTAATTTCCTTCTTAACCATCAAGCGCTATGATGAAACTGGCACTCATGAGGACCACCACAGGAATGGAAGACCCAGAGTTACCTCTGCTGCAAAGGATAAGTTCATTAGAGTTACCAGCATCAGAAATTGCAGCCCAAATAAATGTTTTACAGGGTTCAAGTAACAAACACCTCAACATCACATCAACTGTTCAGAGGAGACAGCATGAATCAGGCCTTCATGGTCGAATTGCTGCAAATAAACAACTACTAAAGGACACCAATAATAAGAAGAGACTTGCTTGGGCCAAGAAACATGAGCAATGGACATTAGATCAGTGAAAATGTGTCCTTTGGTCTGTAGTCCAAATTTGAGATCTTTGGTGGACACCGCAGTGTGGGTGAACGGATGATCTCTGCATGTATATTTCCCACCATAGAGCATGGAGGAGGTGTTGTGGTGTGGGGGTACTTTGCTGGTGACACTGTCTGTGATTTATATAGAATTCAAGACACACTTAAGCAGCATGGCTACCCCAGCATTCTGCAGCAGTACGCCATCCCATCTGGTTTGGGCTTAGTGGGACTATAATTTGGTTTTCAACAGGACAAAGACCCAAAAAACTTCCAGGCTGTGAAATGGCTATTTTACCAAGCAGGAGAGTGATGGAGTGCTGCATCAGATGACCTGGCCTCTACAATCCCCCGACCTCAACCAAATTCAGATGGATTGCGATGAGTTGGACCGCAGAGTGAATGAAAAGCAGCCAAGAAGTGCTCCGCATATGTGGGAACTCCTTTAAGACTGTTGGAAAAGCATTCCAGGTGAAGCTGGTTGAGATAATGGCAATAATATGCAAATCTGTCATCAAGGCAAAGGATGGCTATTTGAAGAGTCTCAAGTCTCAAATATATTTGGATTTGTTTAACACTTTTTTTTGTGTGGACGGCCAGTCCACCTGGCCGTGATGCTGCTCCAGTTTCAACTGTTCTGCCTGTGATTATTATTATTTGACCATGCTGGTCATTTATGAACATTTGAACATCTTGGCCATGTTCTGTTATAATCTCCACCCGGCACAGCCAGAAGAGGACTGGCCACCCCACATAGCCTAGTTCCTCTCTAGGTTTCTTCCTAGGTTTTGGCCTTTCTAGGGAGTTTTTCCTAGCCACAATGCTTCTACACCTGCATTGCTTGCTGTTTGGGGTTTTAGGCAGGGTTTCTGTACAGCACTTTGAGATATCAGCTGATGTACGAAGGGCTATATAAATACATTTGATTTGGTTACTATATGATTCCAAATGTGTTATTTCGTAGTTTTGGTGTCTTCACTATTATTCTATAAAATAAAGAAAAACCCTTGAATGTGTAGGTGTTCTAAAACTTTTGACCGGTGGTGTATGTTTGAAAGTTTAGACCCCTTGATCTTGATAGGCACATGGTCTACTGTATTTTCAAATAATTATTATAGTACTAAAGTTTTTTACAATACTTACCTAACCTTCGTTAGATATTTTATATCAGGCAGTGTTGAGCAATAGTATTGTGCACCTAACGAGCTAACTCCCTGAGAATGTGAAAGGAGCGTTAATTTCCTCTGATCACCGTAGGCAAGGTGGAGGTGCTGAACTAGCCCTGGCATGATTATGAGGAAAGGTGATTCCTTAACTAGTACAGGCAGGCACTGATTAGTGGGTAAGGAACTTAGTTCAGTAAGTGGGGTTAAGTGCTCCGTTTTATAATTGGAATACAGTGTCTGTCAGGTTCCTGGCTCCCACATCCTGCACTGTCAATGCAGGGACACGTGGCCTACAGCTGTGGATTTCATCATGCAAGGTAGGATACGGTGCCTCGTTCATTGCGTGAGTCTTTGAAGCCCTATTGTCAAATGAAGCCTGCTGCCTGCAGATTAAGGGTTGGTAAGCCTGTGGATCATTTGCCCTGTCAAATTTAGCGGTGCTTCGAATTCAAAGTCATTTAACGTTGAAGAAATTCATGTTAATTATGTATCCGGAGAATTGGAAGGTGGGTTGGATTTGACTGTGCTCTCTTGCAGGGACTTTGGTGAGCTGAGGGATGTGAACCACTTGACAATGGGGGATGATGAAATAATGGAGATTTGAGGTAGAGCATATTGTAAACTGCGACAGCGAGGCATTATACATTTTTTGCTTAAAGAGGGGCAGATAATGTCCTATGCTAGGCGTTGCCATGGCTGGTTTGCTCTAAACTCGGCAAAACAAACAAACATGGATAACACCCAGGACGTACTGCTTTACTTGTACAATTCTTCTGATTGTACAATCCCACAATGGGGAGAATACATCCACAGTGCATTCGGAAAGTATTTGTTACAGCATCATTCTAAAATTGATTAAATTATGTTTTCCTCATCAATCTACACACAATATCCCATAATTACAAAGCAAAATATGGGTTTTTAGAAAGTTTTGCAAATGTATAAAAACATTCATATACAGTATATCTTATTTACATAATAATTCATAAGAATTGAGCTCTGGTGCATCCTGTTTCCATCGATCATCCTTGACGTTTCTACAACTTGATTGGATTCCACCTGTGGTAAATTCAATTGATTGGACATGATTTGGAAAGGCACCTGGCACACACCTGTCTATATAAGGTCCCACAGTTGACATTGAATGTCAGAGCAAAAACTAAGCCATGAGGTTGAAGGAATTGTCTGTAGAGCTCAGAGACAGGATTGTGTCTTGGCACAGATCTGAGGAGTGGTACTAAAAAGATCCCCCAAAACACAGTGGTCTCCATCATTCTTAAATTGAAGATGTTTGGAACCACCAAGACTCTTCCTAGAGCTGCACAATCAAGGGAGAAGGGCCTTGGTCATAGAGGTGACCAAGAACCCGATCACCCGTCACTCTGATTGAGCTCCAGAGTTCCTCTGTGGTGATGGGAGAACCTTCCTGAAGGACAAGGATCTTTGCAGCACTCCACCAATCAGGCCTTTATGGTAGAGTGGTCAGACAGAAGCCACTCCTCAGTAAAAGGCTCAAGACAGCCCGCTTAGAGTTTGCCAAAAGGCACCTAAAGGACTCTCAGACCATGAGAAACAAGATTCTCTGGTCTGATGAAACCAAGATTGATTTCTTTGGCCTGAAGGCCAAGAGTCAAATCTGAACCCATCCCTATGGGGAAGCATGGTGGTGGCAGCATCATGCTGTGGGGATGTTTTTCAGTGGCAGGTACTGGGAGACTAGTCAGGATTGAGGGAAAGATGAACGGAGAAAAGTACAGAGACATCCTTAATGAAAACCTGCTCCAGAGTGCTCAGGACCTCAGACTGGGGTGAGGGTTCACCATCTAACAGGACAACAACCCTAAGCACACAGCCAAGACAATGCAGGAGTGGCTTTGAGTGGCCCAACCAGAGCCCGGACTTGAACCCGATCGATCATCTCTGGAGAGACCTGAAAATAGCTGTGCAGCGACGCTCTCCATCCAACCTGACAGAGCTTGAGAGGAAGAATGAGAGAAACTCCCCAAATACAGGTGTGCCAAGCTTGTAACATCATACCCAAGAAGACTTGAGGCTGTAGTCCCTGCCAAAGGTGCTTCAACAGAGTACTGAGTAAAGGATCTGAATACTTATGTAAATGTGATTTCAGTTTTTTATTTGTAATAAATGTGCAAAAAAAAAAAAAAAACTTGTTTATGCTTTGCCATTATTGGGTATTGTGTGTAGATTGAGGGGAAAGGTGCAGGGTTCTGAATACTTTCCAAATGCACTGTATGTCTCAGGTGCACGTAGAAAAATGTTTTTCTCCTGACAATCAAAAATCAGTCTTCTGTCAAAACACAATAGTTTGGGGATCAGTGAGATATAGGGTGACATTTTTGCGGGGCGAAAGAGCACAGATCTGTGCATAAAAAAAATATTTATTTTTTTACAGATCTGTACAAGATCATTTGCACCAAGACAATGTTGCCCATAATAGTATGGATTGCTGATTATGTGTACACAACCGTTGTTGAGGGCATCTGCAGTTCAGTGGGACAGGTTGTTGAAAGGACAAGTAGATGCACTTCAAGCCAATGTTCTTTTGGCCTCTCACAATCCCGTCCAGACAGATTTGGCCAGGCCA